>NW_027288450.1:0-217870 GCF_047511675.1 Marmota flaviventris
ACCCTAAACCTAACCCTAACTCTAACCCTAATTCTAACCCTTACCATAACACTAACCCTAACCAAACCCTAACCCTAACCCTAACTTACACTAACCCTAACTTAAACTTTATTCCTAACACTAACCCAAACCCTAACCACAACCCTAACAATAACCATAACCTAACCCTAACCCTAATTTTAACACTAACCATAACCATAAAACTAATGATAATACTAACTTTAAAACTATCCCTAACCCTAACGCTAACCTTAAACCTATACTTAACCCAAAGAATACTACTAACCCTAATCCTAACCCTAACCCTAACACTATCCTTAACCCTAAACCTAACTCTAAACCTAACCCTAAACCTAACCCTAAACCTAACCCTAAACCTAACTCTTACCCTAACTGTAACCCTGTCACTAACGCTTACACTAACCCTAATCATAACTGTATCCCTAACCCTAAACCTAACTCTAACACTAACCCTAACCATAACCCTAACACTAACCTTATACTAACAGTAAACTTACCCCTAACTCTAACCCTCACCCTAAATTTAACAATAAACCTAACCCTAACCCAAACACGAACCCTAACCCTACCCCTACCCCGAACCTAACTCTAACACTAAACCTCACCAAAACACTAACCCTAACCCTAACCCTAACACAAACCCTAAACCAAATACTAACCTTATCCTAACCCTAAACTTAAACCTAACCCCAACCCTAAACCTAACCCTAAAGCTAATCCTAACCCTGACACTAACCCTAAGCCTCACCCTAACCCTAATTCAAAACCTAACATTTACCCTAACCCTACCACTAACCCTAAACTTAACAGTAAACTTAACCCAAACACTAAATCTAACCTTAACCCTAAGTGTAAACGTAACGCTAACCCTAACCATAACTGTAACCCTAACACTAACATGACCCCTAACTCTAACCCTAACACTAACTCTAAACGTAACCCTAAACCTATCCCTAACACTAACCCTAACAATAACCCTTAACCTAATCCTAAAACTTACACAAACCATAATCCTCAACCTAACCAGAACCGTAACCCTAACCCTAACCCTAATTTAACCCAAACCCTAACCCTAATTCTAACACTAATCCTAACCCTAACCCTAACCCTAACACTATCTCTAAACATAACCCTATACTTAAACCTAACCCTAACCTAAACCTAAACCTCAACCTAACCCTAACCCTAATCCTAACCTTTATCATAACCCTAACTATAATCCTAACCATAACCCCTACACAAACCCTAATGCTAAACCATACCCTAACCTAAACCCTAATCCTAACACAAACCCTAACCTAACATTAACACTAACACTAACTCTAACTGTAACCCTAAACCTAATTCTAAATTTTACCCTTACCGTAACCTAACCTTAAGCCTAACACTAACCCTAAACCTAATCCTAACACAAACTCTACCTTAACCTATTCCTAACCTTGAATGAAACCCTTAGCCTAACCCTATCCCTAAAACTATCCCTAACACTAGCAATAATCCTTACTTTAACTCTAACCCTAATCCTAAACCTAAACCTAACCGTAACAATATCTCTAAACCTAACCCTAAACCTAAAGCTATCCCTAAACCTAACCCTAATCCTAACACTAACTCTAAACCTAAATATAATCCTAACCCTTACCCTAACACTAACCCTGACTGTAACCCTAACCATAAACCTAAAGCTAACACTTACCCTAACCTGAAACCTAACACGAACCCTAAATCTAAACCTAACCGTAACCTAACACTAAACCTAAACCTAACTCTAACATTAACCCTAATTTTAACACTTACTCGAACCCTAACACTAACTTTAACCCTGCCTTAACACTACCTTAACCCTAACTGTAACCCTAACACTAATCGTAACCATAACAGTAACTCTAAACATAATCCTAACTGTAACTCTAACACAAATCCGAACCCTAAACCTAACACTAACACTAACTCTAACCCTAACACTAACCCTAAAATTGACAATAAACATAACACTAAACCTAACCCTAACCTTAACCCTAACCTAACAATAACCCTTACAATAATCCTAACCCTAACCTTAGCCCTAAACCTAACATAACCCTAACCCTAACGGTAGCCATAACCCCAACACAATTCCTAACCAAAAACATAACCATAAATATATCTTAAAATTAACCCTAAATTTTACCTAACACTAACCCTAACACTAACACTAAAACTAAGCCTAACCCTAACACTAACACTAACCCTAAATGTAACATAACACTAATCATAACAGTAACACTAACACTAACCGTAACACTAACTCTAACCATAACTTTTAACCTAACCATAAACCTAACACTAACTCTAACCCTAACACTAAATCTAATCTTATCCCTAATACTAATCTTTACATTAACCTTAACCCTAAACCTAGCCCTAACACTTACCTAACCCTAACCCTAACTCTAACCCTTACACTAAACTGAAAACTAACCCTAACCCTAACACTAACCCTAACCCCAACCCTAACTTTATTACTAACCCTAAGCCTAACCCTAAACCTAACACTAACCCTAACCAAAACTGAACCCTAACCCTGACCCTAACCATTACCTAACCCTAAGCCTAACCCTAACCCTAAAACAAACCATAACACTAAACTTAACCCTAATCTTAAACACTAATCATAACCTTAACAATAACCCTATCACTAACCCTAACCCTAAGCCTAACACTAAACCTAACACTAACCCTATCCCTGTCCCTTACTTTAAGCCTAACACTAACCCTAACTCTTACCCTAACACTGTACCTAAACCATCCTTAACCCTAAAACTTACCCTAACCCTAACCCTACGCCTCAATCTAACCCTCTTTCTAATCATAACCAAAACCCTAATTTTAAATCTAACCCAAACACAAAACCTATACCTAACCCTTACCCTAACACAAAACATACTTCTTACCCTAATACTAACCTTAACACTAACCCTAATCAAAACCCTAACACCAATTCTAAAACTAAACCTAAATGTAACCAGAAACCTAACCCTGAACCTAACCCCAAAACTAACCTTAACCATAAACATAACCCAAACCCTAACACTAAACGTAACCATAATCCAAACCCTAACCATAACACTAACCTTAACTCTAATTCTAACCCTAAACCTAAAAGTAACCCTAATCTTATCCCTAACCCTAACACTATCCCTAACCCTAACCCTAACACTAACACTGAACCTAACCTAAACCTAACCCTATTCCTAACCCTCACCATAACCATTACCATAACCCAAACCCTAACCCTAACCCTAACACTAATCTTAACCCTTAACCTAAAAGTAACCCTAACCTACATGTAACCCTAAAACTAACCTTATACCTAACCCTAAGCCTCAATATAACCCTAATCCTAACCATAACTCTTACCTTTAACCTAACACAATACATATCCCTCACACGAACACTAATCCTAACCCTAACCCTAGCCCTATACCTAAATCTAAAACTAACCTTAAACCTAACCCTAACTCTAACCCTAATCCTAACCCTAAACATAACCCTAACCCTAATTCTCAAATGAACCCTAACCCTAACCCTAACCTTAGCCCTAACCCTAAACCTATCACTAACCCTAACACTCTCCCTTACCCTAACCCTAACACTAACACTAAAGCTAGCACTAAACCTAACGCTAACCCTAACACTAACCCTGAAACTAATCCTAACCCTAACCATTACACTAACCTTAAACCTAACCCTAAACCTAACACTAACTCTAACACTAACCCTAAACCTAATCCTAACACTAACCATCAACCCAATACTAACCCTGTCACTAACCATAACCCGAAGCCTAACCCTAAACCTAACACTAACCCTAACCCTAACCCTTTCTTTAACCCTAACACTAACACTAACCCTAACACTAACGCTAACACTATACCTAAACTTCCCATAACCCTAAAACTAACTCTAACCCTAAAACTATGCCTCACTCTAACCCTCTTTCTAATCATAACCAAAACCCTAATTTTAACTCTAACCTAACACAAAACCTAAACCTAACCCCTACCCAAACACAAACCATAATTCTTACCGGAACACTAAGCTTAACACTAACCCTAACTGAAACCCTAACCGTAAATCTAAAACTAACCCTAACCCTAACTTGAACCCTAAGCCTAACCCTAACCCCAAAACTAACCTTATCCATAAACCTAACCCTAACACTAACCCAAACCATAAGCCTAACCCTAACCTTAACTCTATCCCTAACCCTAATTCTAACCCTAATCCTAAACCTATTCCTAACCCTAACACTATTACTAACCCTAACCCTAACAAAACACTAACACTGAACCTAAACTTAAACTTAACCCTACCCATAACTCTCACCCTAAACCTTACCCTAACACTAATCCTAACCCTAACCCTAACACTAATCCTACCTACAAATAACCCTGAAACTAACTCTACACCTAAACCTAAGCCTCAATCTAACTGAATCCTAACCATAACCCTAAACTTAACCCTACCCTTAACTCTAACCCTCTTTCTAATCATAACCAAAACCCTAATTTTAATTCTTACCCTACCACAAAACCTAAACCTAACCCTTAACCTAACACAAACCATAATTCTTATCCTAAAAATAACCTTAACATTAACCCTAACCTGAACCATAACTCTAACCCAATAACTAGACTTAACCTTAAACATAACCCTAACACTAAACCTAACCTAACCCTAACCCTAACTGTAACACTAAACCTAACCCTAATTCTAACCCTAAACCTAAAAGTAACCCTAAACCTATCCCTAACACTTACACTATCCCTAACCCTAACACTAAAACTAACACTAACACTGAACCTAAACCTAAATCTAACCCTACACCTATCCCTCACCATAATCCTTACCATAACACAAACCCTAACCCTAACACTAATCCTAATCCTAAATTTAACACTACCCTAACCTACAACTAACACTAAAACTAAACCAAACCTAATCCTAAGCCTCACTCTACCCCTAATCTTAACCCTAAACCTAAGCCTTACCCTATCCCTAACCCTAACACAAATCCTAAACCTAAAACTTAACATAACACAAACCATATCCCTCAAACACAATCCTAATAAATCTAACTCTAACCCAAACTCTAAAACTAACCCTAATCCTATCCTGAACCGTAACACTAACACAAACTCAAACCTAACCCTAAAACGAACCCTTACCCTAACAGTAATACTAACCTAACCATAACCCTAGCCCTAAACCAGAACCTATCTATAACCCTAACACTCTCCCCAACCCTAACGCTAACACTAACACTAAAGCTAACCCTAAACCTAAACATAAACCTAACACTAACCATAAAACTAACCCTAACTGTAACCCTTAAACTAACACTAAACCTAACCCTAACTCTAATCCTAACACTAACCCTAACCCCAACACTAACCCTATCACTAACCATAACCCTAAGTCAAACCCTAAACCTAACACTAACCCTATTTCTAACACTTACTTTAACCCTAACACTAACCATAACCCTAACACTATACCTAACTACCTGTAACCCTAAAACTAACCCTAACCCTAACCCTACACCTTACACTAACCCTCTTTCTAATCATAATGAAACCCTAATTTTAACTCTGATCCTAACACAAAACCTAAACCTAACCCTTACCCTAACACAAACCATAATTCTTACACTCACACTAACCTTAACACTAACCCTAATCCAAACCCTAACTCTAATTCTAAAACTAATCTTAACCCTAACCCCAACCCTAACCCTAACCCAAAAATTAACCTTAAACATAAACCTAACCCTAACACTAAACCTAACTATAACCCTAACCCTAACTCTAACACTAACTCTAATCCTAATTCTAACCCTAAACCTAAATATAACCCTAACCCTAACTGTAACACTAACACTATCCCTAATTCTAACCCTAAACCTAAAAGTAACTCTAAACCTATCCCTAACCCTAACACTATCCCTAACCCTAACCCTAAAACTAACACTGACAATGAACCTAACCCTAAACCTAACCCTTCCCTTAAACCTCACCCTAACCCTTACCATAACACAAACCCTAACCCTAACACTAATCCTTACCCTAACCCTAACACTAACCCTAACCTACATGTAACCCTAAAACTAACCCTAAACCTAACCCTAAGCTTCAATCTACCCCTAATCCTAACCCTAACCCTAATTCTTACCCTATCCCTAACCCTAACACAACCCTAACCCAAAACCTTACCATAACACAAACCATATCCCTCACACAAACACTATCCTAACACTAAACCTAACCCAACCCTAACACTTAAACTAATCCTAACCCTAACCTGAACCCTAACATTACCCTAACCCTGAAACTAACCCTAAACATAGCCCTAAACTTAAGCCTAAAACGAACCCTAAAACTAACACTAACCCTAACTGTAACACTAACACTAACCTAACCATAGCCCTAACACTAAAATTATCACTAATCCTAACACTCTCCCTAACCCTAACCCTAACACTAACACTAAAGCTAACCCTAAACCTAACACTAACCCTATCCCTAACACTAACCTGAACCATAACTTAACCCTAAAACTAACCCTAACCTCAAACCTTACAGTAACCCTAAACCTAACCATAACCCTAACTCTGACCCTAAAACTAACCATAACCATAACCCTAACCATAACCCTAACAGGAAGCCTAACTCTAACCCTATCCCCAGCCCTAACCCTAAAACTAACCCTAAGCATATCCCTAACGCTAACACTATCCCTAACCCTAACACTAACACTAACCCTTACAATAAACCTAAACCTAAACCTAACCCTAACACTAACCCTAACCCTAATCCTAACACTCTCACGAACTCTAATCCTAACACTAACCCTAAACTCACCATAGAAGTAATCCTAACCCTAATACTTACTCTAAACCTAACGCTAACACTAAGCCTCAACCTAACTGTAACACTAACCCAAACACTAGTCCTAAACCTAACCCTAATTCTAACTGTAACACTAACCCTAATCCTAACCACAAACCTACAACTAATCCTAAAACTAACCCTAATGAAAACTCTAACACGAATCCTAAACCTAACCCTAACCGTAACCCTAACACTAACCTACACCCTAACCCTAACCCTAACACAAACCCTAACCAGAACGCTAACCCTAACACAAATTCTAACCAAACCAAAACCCTAACCCTAACCTAAATTTAACCCTAAACCTTACCTAACCCTAACCATAACACTAACAATAACACTAACCCTGAACCTTACCCTAACACTAACCCTAATCCCAACCCTAAGACTATGACTAACCAGAACCCTAACCCTAACCCTGAACCTAACGCTAAACCAAACCCTAATAGTAACCCTAAGCCTAACTCTAAATCTAACTCTAATCTTAACCATAACCCTAATGATAGCCTTAACCCTAACCCTAGCACAAACACTAACCTAACCCTAACAGTAACCCTAACATTAACCCTAAACCCAACCCTAACGCTAACTCTAAAACTAACCCTACTCCTATCCTGAAATCTAACCCTAAATCTAACCCTATCACAAACACTCTCTCTAACCCTAACACTAACCCTAATACTAACCCTAACTTTAACCATAACCCTAATCTTAAATGTAAACCTAACCATAACACAAACCATAACCATAACACAAACCCTAACACTAAACCTAACACTAAACCCTAAACCTAAGCATCACCCTATCCTTAACTCTAAACCTAACCCTAACCCTAAGCCTAGCACTAAACCTATCCCTATTTTAACCCTTACACTAACATCAACCCTAAAGCTTACTGTAACCCTAATCCTAATGAGAACACTAACCCTAACCATAAACCTAACACTAACCATAACATTAAACCTAACCCTAACCATAACCCAAACACTAAAACTAACCCTAATCCTAACCCTAATGCTAACACTAACCCTAACCTTAACTGTATTCCTAATGCTATCCATAACACTAAACCTACGCGTAACCCTAACGATAACTGGAACACTAAACCTAATCCTAAACCTAACCCTAAAAATAACCCTAACACCAATCGTAACCCTAACACCAACCTTAACCCTAACCCTAAATTTTACACTACACCTAACCCTAACCAAAACCCTAACACTAACCCTAACCCTATCCTTAACCCTAATGGTAATCCTAATTGTAACCCTAACCCTAACCCTAATGCTTACAGTAACACAAACCCTAACACTTTTCATAGCAGTAACCCTAACTCTAACCCTAAAACTAACACTAATTGCAACCCTAAAACGAAAAATAACTTTAACTCTAACACTAAACATTACCCTAACCCTAAACCCAACCCTAATCCTAACCGTAACTCTAACCCTAACACTAAACCTAACACAAACCCTAACCTAACCCTAACCCTAACCCTAACACTAATCCTAACCCTTAACCTTACCCTAACCCTAACCTGAATACTAAAACTAACCCTAACATTACCCTAACCATAACCCTAACCTATCCCTAACCTTAACGTAACCATAACCCTAACCCTAACACATACCCTAAACTAACCCTAAACCTAAACCTGTCCTAACCCTCATTCTAACACTAACCCTAACCCTGACCATATCCCTAACACTAACACTCACCTAATCCTAACCGTAAACCTAACACAAACCCTAACACTAACCCTTCATCTAAATATAACCCAAAACCAAACACTAATGCTAACCTTAACTCTAACTCTAACACTAACCCTAACCCTTACCCTAACCCTAGACCTACCTCTAACCCTATCTTTTACCCTAAGCAAAATCCTCATCCTAATGCTACCCTAGTTCTAACCTTAATCCTTAGCCTTCCCCAAACCCTAACTCTTTTACTAGTCCTAAACATAGCTCTCATTCTAGCTCTAACCCTAACCCTAACTCTGACACTTTTCTGACCCTAACATTAACCCTTGATGTAAACCTGACTCTAACCCTAAACCGAACCCTAACACTACCTCTACCAGTAAACCTGTACCTAAACCTAACAGTAACACTAGCACTAGACAAACCTAATTTTAAATAGAGTCATAAAACTAGCCCTAGCCCTAAACAAAAACCTAGCACTAGCCCTAACAATAACCCTTAACCTAACGTAAAGAGTAAACCTCTTACTAGAACAAATGCTAGTACTAATTATGGCTCTAAACCTAAAAACTAGCCCTAACCCCACAATGACCCTTAATCTAATAGAAACCCTAGCTCTAAACCTTATCCTAAAACAAAACCTAACCCTAACACTAGACTTATCCATAACCCTTACCCTAAAACTAGCCATAACTATATCCCTCGCTCTTACATTACCCAAGCCCAAACATTATCCCTAAACATCACACAAAACCTAGCCCTTATCCTAGCCCTAAACCTAGCCCTAATCATAACCCTAACCATAACCTTAGACCAAACCCTAATGCTAAACCTCGACCTAGCCCTAACCTTAGCCCAAACTCTAATCCTTAGCCTAAAGATAACCCTAACCCTAAACATAACACTAGGCTTGACTCAAAACCTAACCCTCGCCCTAGCCATAGCCTTAGCTCAAATGCCTACAGTTACCGTAACCCTAACCCTAACATTAACTCTAGGTCTAACCTTAACCCTAACCCTAATCTTAATCTTAACCCTAGCACTATACTTAGCTCTAACCCTATTCATTACCCTAAAGAAATGCCTAACCTAAATGGTAACCCTAGGCCTAATGATAACCCTATCGTTAACACTAACCCTATCCATTACTCTAAACCTAACCAGAACCATAAACCTAATTCTATCCATTACCCTAACCCTAACCCGAACCTACCGCTAATTAAAGCATTAACCCTAAATTTTAACCTAAACCAAACCCTACCCTGAACCCTGACCCTAATAATACACCTAGCTCTAAACTTGACCCTTACCCTGCACCTAAACCTTACAAGAGACATAGCCATAAACTAACACTAAAACTAATACTAACCATAAACCATGACTTGATATTAGCCCTAGCCCTAATCCTAGCCTTACCCTAACACAAACCCTAAGCCTAGCCCTAAACTTAGTCTTAATCCTAACCCAAAACCTAACCTTAGTCCTAACCCTAATTCTAACCCTTTCCCTAGAGCTAAAGCTAGCTATAACCCTATCCCTTCCCCTAAACGTAATCCTAACCCTAACACTAACACTAACCCTATCCCTAGGCCTAAACCTAACACTAACCCTAGCTCTAATTCTAGCCCTAATTTAGCCCTAACCCTAAACCTACCACTAAACTTAGCCCAAAGACTAACTCGAACTCTCAAGCTATCCCTATTTTTAGTTCTAACCCTATCTGTTACCATAACCCTAACACTAGCCATAAACTTAGCCCTAACCCTAGCCATAGCCCTAAACCTAGATCTAACCATAACAATAAATCTAACCCTAAACATCACCCTACCATTAGCCCTAACATTATCACTAATCATAAAACTAGCCCTAACCCTAGGCCTAGGTCTAAAACAAAACTGAGCCATAGCCCTATCCCTAACCCTACCTAACCTTAACCCTAGATGTGTTATTAGCCCTATCCCTATCCCTAATCCTAGTTCTAAGCCCAGCCTTAATCCTTACCCTGATCTTAACCCCAGCCCTATCCCTAATTTAATCCCTTGTCCTAGCAGTAAACATAGCTGTAACATCATACCTTGCCATAACACTAACACTAAACTTATCCCTATCCCTAAACCTAGGCCTAAACCTAACACTAACCCTAGCACTAATCCTAGCCCTAATTTAGGCCTAACAGTAAACCTAACCCTATCCCTATCCCTAAGACCAACTCTAACTCTCATCCTAGCCCTATCCCTAGTTCTAAACCTATCCTTTACCATAACCAAAAACCTAGCCCTATTCCTAGCCCCAACCTTAGCCCTAACCTTTGCCCTACCCCTAAACCTGGATCAAACCCTAACCTTAGGCCTAAATCTCACCCTAACACTAGCCCTAACAGCAATGCTAATTGGAAAACTAGCCCTAACTCTAACCTAGCCCTAAAACAAAACTGAGCCATTAACCTAACCCTAACCCTTAACCTAAACCAAACACTAACCCTAATCCTAGCCCTAAATCTTGCCATAATTTGAGTGCTAAACCTAACCCCAGAAGTAATCCTGAACCTGACTCGGATCCTAACACTAACCCTAGCTCTAAACATTGCCTTAATGCTAAACCAAGAAGTAGACCTAATCAGAAACCAAGTTCTTTCATTAGCCGTAGCCCTAATGCTAACACATATCCTAGCACCAATCCGAGCCCTAACCCTAGGTTTAACTCTAAGACTAACCCTAACCCTAACCCTATCCCTAACCCTATCCCTAATCCTAACCCTACAGCTAATCCTATCCATTACCCTAAGCCAAACCCTCACCCTAATGCTACCCTAGTCCTAACACTAATACTTAGCCTATCCCAAACCCTAACTCTATTACTAGTCCTAACCCTAGGCCTCATTCTAGCTCTAGCCCTAACCCAAACCCTGACACTTATTCTGACCCTAACACTAATCCTAGATCTAAACCTGACACTAACCCTAACCAGACCCTAACTCTACCCCTACCAGTAAACTGATACCTAAACCTAACAGTAACACTAGCACTAGACCAAACCTACTCCTAAATAGAGTCATAAATCTAGCCCTAGCCCTGAACAAAAACCTTGAACTAGCCCTAAAAATAACCCTTAATCTAACACAAAGACTAACCATATCCCTAGACCCAATGCTAATCCTAATTCTGACCCTAACACTAACCCAAACACTGACGCTTACCCTAACACAAACTCTAGCTCTAAACCTTATCCTAACGCAAAATCTAACCCTAACACTAGACATATTCATAACCCTAACCCTAAAACTATCCATAACCATAACCCAAGCTCTTCCATTACCCATAGCCCTAACGCTAGTCATAAACATCACACAAACCTAGCCCTTATCCTAGCCCTAAAACAAGCCCTAATTGTAACCATAACCATATCCCTAGACCTAACCCTAACCCTCGCCCTAGTCCTAAACCTAGTTCAAACTCTAAACCTTTCCCTAATCATAACACTAACCCTAATCCTAACCCTAGCCCAGACTCTAACCCTAACCCTCGCCCTAGTCCTAACCCTAGCTCAAACCCTAATACTTACCTTAAACCTAACCCTGACACTAACCCTAGGCCTAACCCTAACCCTAGCCATAAACTTAACCCTAGCCCTAACATTAGCTCTAACCCTATCCATTACCCTAAAAATAAACCTAAACCAAATGCTAACCCTAGGCCTAAGGCTAACACTATCCCTAACAATAACCATATCCATTACTCTAAACCTAACCTGAATTCTAAACCTAACCCTATCCATTACCCAAATCCTAAACCAAACCTTAATTCTATTACAAGCCTTAACCCTAAACCTTAACCTAAACCAAACCATACCCGAACCGTGACCCCAATGAAACACCTAGCTCTAAATCTGGCCCTTACCCTACACCTAACCCTTACACAAGACCTAGCCATAAGTTAACCATAAAACTACCACTTACTTTGAACCTAGACTTGACATTAGCCCTGACCCTAATCTTAGCCCTAGCCCTAACACATACCCTCATCCTGGCACTAAACCTAGCCTTAATCCTAACCCAAACACTAACCCTAGCCCTAAATCAAATTCTAACCCAAACCCTAGATCTAAACCTAGCTATAACCCCATCCCTTCCCCTAAATCTAACCCTAACCCTAACACTAACACTAACCTTAACCCTATCCTTAACCCTAGGCCTAACCCTAACACTAACCCTAGTGCTAATCCTAGCCCTAATTTAGCCCTAACCCTAAACCTACCCCTAACCCTAGCCCAAGGAATAACTCTAATCGACCCAAAGTCCTATTTTTAGTTCTAACCCTATCTGTTACCGTAACTCTAACACTAGCCCTAACCTTAATCCTAATGCAGGCCCTAGCCCTAAACCTAGATCTAACCATAACAATAAATCTAAGCCTAAACAGCATTCTACCACTAGCCCTAACACTATCACTAATCCTAAAACTAGCCCTAATCCTAGGCCTAGCTCTAAAACAAAACTGAGCTATAGCTGTAACCTAACCCTAGCCTAACGGTAATGCTAGACCTGACATTAGCCATATCCCTAATTCTTACCGTAACCATAACACAAACCTAACCCTACACCTAGCCTTAATTCTAGCCCTAATTTGAGTCCTTTCCCTAACCCTGATCAGTAACACTTATCCTGAATCTGACCCTAACACTAACCCTATCTCTAATCATCTCCCTAAACATAAACCTAATCTAAACACCAGACATTGACCTAGATCTAATGTTATCTCTAAAACCAACCTTAATCTTAACTCTAGTTCTTACAATAGCCATAGTCCTACCTTATCCCTAACCTAAACCAAAACCTAGCCCTAATCTGATCCCTAACCCTAGCATTAACCCTATCCCTAACCTTCACCCTAGCCCTATCACTTAACCTAAACCTCACTCCAAAACTAAACATTGACCTAACCCGAACCATGGCCCTAATCCTAACCATAACCCTAGCCCTAACAGTAGCTCTAATCTTATTTATTACCATAACCATAACCATAACCGAATTCTAACCCTAGGCCTAAAACTAACCATAGCTCCAACCAAACAATAACCGTAGCCCTAACAGTAGCTCTAATCCTATCCATTACCCTAATCATAACCCTAACTGAATTCTATCCCTAGGCCTAAATTTAACACTATCCCAAACCCTAAGGCTGTCCGTTACCCTAAACCTAAACTGAACCCTAAATCTAACCATATCCATTACCCTAACCCTAATACTAATCCTAATGCTAATTTGAGCACTAACCCTAAACCTTAACCTAACACAGACCCTAAACCTGATTCTGACCCTAATAATACGCTAGCTGCAAAGCTGACCCTAACCCTTACAATAGATCTGGCTATAAACCTAACCCTAAAACTATCCCAAACCATAACCCTAGACCTGATATTAGCCCTAGCCCTAATCCTAGCCCTAACCCTAACACAAATCCTAGCCCTAATCCTAGCACTAAGCCTAGCCTTAATCCTAACCTTAATCTTAACCCTAGCCCTATCCCTAATTTATACTTTGACCTAGTCAAAAACGTAGCTGTAACATCATACCTTACCCTAACCCTACCACTAAACCTAGGCCTAAACCAAACCCTAACCCTAGCACTAATCCTAGCCCTAATTTAGCCATAACCCTAAACTTAACCCTATCCCTAGCCCTAAGACTAACTCTCTTACCCTAGTTCTAGCCCTTTTTCTAAACATATCCCTTACCATAACCCAATCTCTAGCCCTATCCCCAGCCCCAACCTTAGCCCTAACCTTTGCCCTACCCCTAAACGTGAATCTAACCCTAAACTTAAGCCTAAATCTCACCCTAACACTAGCCCTGACCCTAAGGCTAATTGGAAAACTAGCCCTAACCCTAACCTAGCCCCAAAACAAAATTGAGCAATAAATCTAACCCTAAACCTTAACCTAAACCAAACACTAACCCTAAACCTAGCCCTAAACTTTTCTATAATTTGAATGCTAAAAATAACCCTAGAAGTAACCCTGAACCTGACTCGGATTCTAACACTAACCCTAGCTCTATGCATTGCCCTAACGCTAACCCTAGAACTAGCCCTAATTAGAAACCAAGTTTTTTCATTAGCCATAGCCCTAAAGCTAACACAAATCCTAGCACTAAACCAAGCTCTAAACCTAGGTTTAACCCTAAGACTAACCCTAAACCTAACCAAAACCCAAGCCCTAAACCTATCCCTAACCCTAATCCTACCCATAAACCCATCCCTTTCCCTAAGCCAAACCCTCACCCTAATGTTACCTAGTCCTAACCCTAATCCTCAGCCTATCCCAATCCCCAACTCTATTACTAGTTCTAACCCTAGCCCTCATTCTAGCTGTAACTCTAACACAAACCCTGACCCTTATTCTGACTCTAACACTAACCCTAGAACTAAACCTCACACTAACCCTAAACCGGACCCTACCCCTACCTCTCCCAGTAAACCTGTACCTAAACCTAACAGTAACTCTAGCACTAGACCAAACCTAATCCTAAATAGAGTCATAAATCTAGCCCTAGCCCTAAACAAAAACTTTGCACTAGCCTTAAAAATAACCCTTAAACTAACATAAAGACTAACCCTATCCCTAGACCCAACACTAGTCCTAATTCTGGCCCTAACTAACCCTAACCCTAACCCTAACTGATAGCCCTAGTGCTAGCCATAAACACCACACAAACCTAGCCTTATCCTAGCCCTTAACCTAGCCCTAATCATAACCCTAGCCCTGACTCGAACCCTAACCATCTCCCTAGCCATAACCCTAGCTCATACCCTAACACTTACCCTAAATCTAACCCTAGCCCTAATCCTAACCTTAATAATAGCACTAACCTTAGATTTAACCCTATCCATTACCCTAAAGAAAAGCCTAACCAAAAGGCTAACCCTAGGCCTAAGGATAACCCTATCGTTAATAATAACCCTATCCATTGCTCTAAACCTAACTGGAACCATAAACCTAATTCTATCTATTACCCTAACCCTAACCCAAACCCACTGATAATTCAAGCATTAACCCTAAATCTTAACCTAAACCAAACCCGACCCTGACCCTGATTCTAATAATACACCTAGCTCTAAACTTGACCTGTACCCTACACCTATACCTTACAACAGACATAGCCATAACCTAACACTAAAACTAATACTAACCATAAACCTAGACTTGACATTAGTCCTAGCACTAATCATAGCTGTAGCCCTAACACAAACCCTCAGCCTAGCCCTAAACCTAGCCTTAATGAAAACCCGAACCCTAACTTAGCCCTAACCCAAATTCTAACTCTTGCCCTATCTCTAAACCTAGCTATAACCCCATCACTTTCCCTAAAACTAACCCTATCCCTAACACTAACACTAACCCTAACCCTAGCCCTAACTATAACACTAACTATAGCGCTAATCCTAGCCCTAATTTAGCCCTAACCTTAAACCTACCCCTAACCCTAGCCCTAAGACTAACTCTAACTCTATTTTTTGTTCCAACCCTATCTGTTATCATAACTGTAACACTAGTCCTAACTTTAGCCCTAAACATAGCCCTAGCCCTAAACCTAGATCTAACCATGACAATTAATATAAGATTTAACCTCACCTTACTACTAGCCCTAACACTATCGCTAATCCCCAAACTATCCCTAACCCTAGCCCTGGCTCTAAAACAAAACTGAGCCATAGCTCTAACCCTAACCCTTACCTAAATGTAACCCTAAAACTGACATTAGCCCTATCCCTAATTCTTACCCTAACACTAACAAAATCCTAACCCTACACCTAGCCTTAACCCTCACCCTAATTTGAGACCTATCCCTAATTCTAAAAGTAACACTGATCCTGACTCTGACCCTAACACTAACCCTATCTCTAATCATACCCCTAAACCTAAACCTAATATAAATAATAGACCTAGTCCTAATGCTCACCCTAATACTAGCCCTAATCGTAACCCTAGTACTTATATTAGCCTTAGTCCTACACTAGCCTTAACCTAACCCAAAACCTAGCCCTAATCTGATCCCTAACTCTAGTTTTAATTGTAGCCCTAACCCTATCCCTAGCCCTAACACTTAAACTAAACCTAACCCTAAACCTAAACATTGTCTTAACTCGAAACCTAAACCGAACCATAGCCCTATTCCTAAACATAACACTAGCCCTAAACCTAGATATAATTTTATCCATTACACTAAACATAACCCTAAGCAAATTCTAACCCTAAGCCTAACGCTAACCATAGTCCTAACCTAACCATAACCCTAGTCCTAACTGTAGCTCTAATCCTATCCATTACCTGAACCATATCTTTAAACAAATTCTCTCTCTATGCCTAACTCTAACCCTATGCCTTACCATAACCCTGTCCATTATACTAAACCTAACCTGAACCTGAAACATAAACATATCCATTATCCTAACACTAATGATAATTTTAGCCCTAACCCTAAACCTTAACCTGACCCATACCCTAACCCTTACTCTGGCCCTAATAATACCCCTAGCTGTAAATTGGAACTTAAGGCTCAATGTAACCCTTACAATACACCTGGCCATAAACCAAAACCTTAAACTATCCCTAACCATAACCTTAGAACTGACATTAGCCCTAGACCTAATCATAGTCCAAACCCTAACACAAACCCTACCCCTAATCCTAGCCCTAAGCCTAGCCTTAATCTTACTCCTAACCTTAACCAGAGCCCTAACCCTAATTTTACCCCATGCCCTAGCCCAAAATATAGCTGTAACATCATACCTTACCCTAACCCTAACTCTAACCCTAAATCTAACCCTAACTCTAGGCCAAAACCTAACACTAACCCTAGGGCTAATCCTAGCCCTAATTTGAACCTAATCCTAAACCGAATCCTATCCCTAGCCCTAAGACTAACTCTAACTCTTGCCCTAGCTCTATCCAAAGTTCAAAACCTATCCCTTAACATAACCCAAACCTAGCCCTATCCCTAGCACCAACCCTAACTCTAACCATCACCCTAGCCCTAAACTTGGTTGTAAACCCTAACCTTAAGCCCAAACGTCACCCTAACACTAGCTCTAAACCTAATGCTAATTAGAAAACTAGCCCTAACCCTACCCTAGCCCTAAAACAAAACTGAGCCATAATCCTAACCTTAAACCTTAACCTAAACCAAACAGTAACCTTACACTTATCCATAAACTTAGCCCTAATTTGAGCCCTAACCCTAACCATAGAAATAACCCTGACCCTGAGTCGGGCCGTAACTGTACACCTAGCTCTAAACATTGCCATAACGCTAACCCTAGAACTAGCCCTAGTCAGAAAACTAGTTCTTTCATTAGCTGTAGCCCTAATGCTAACACAAATCCTAGCCCTAATCCAAGCCCTGACTCTAAACCTAACCTTAACCGTACCTCTAACCCATTGCTTACCCTAAGCCAAACACTCACCCTAATGCTACTCTGGTCCTAACCTTAATCCTTAGCCTACCCCAAACCATAACTCTATTACTAGTCCTAAACCTAGCCCTCATTCTAACTTTAACCCTAATCCTAACTCTGTACCTTATTCTGACCCTAACACTAACCCTAGATCTATACCTGACCCTAATCCTAAACCAAACCTAACACTACCTCTAGGGTAATCCTATATCTAAACCTAACAGAAACACTAGCAATAGACCAAACCTAATCTTAAATATAGTCATAAATCTAGCCTTAGCCCTAAAAAAAAACAAACTAGCACTAGCCCTATCATTAAACGTTAACCTAACGTAAAGACTAAACCTATCACTAGACTAAATGCTAGTCTTAATTGTGGCCCTAACCATAATACTAACCCTAACCCAACAATGACCTTTAACCTAATAGAAACCCTAGCTGTACAGCTTATGCTAAACCAAAAACTAATCCTAACGCTAGACTAATCCATAACCCTGACCCTAACATTAGCCATAACCATATCCCTAGCTCTTACATTACCCATAGCCCTAATGTTAGCCCTAACATCATACAAAAACTAGCCCTTATCCTAGTCCTAAACCTAGCCCAAATCATAACCCTAACCTTAACCTTAGACCTAACCATAATGCTAACCCTCGCCCTAGCCCTAACCCTAGCTCAAACTCTAATCCTTAGTCTAAACATAACCTTAAACCTAAACCTAACCCTAGATCTGACTCAAACCCTCACCCTCACCCTAGCCCTAAACCTAGGTCAAATGCCTACACTTACCCTAAACCTAATCCTAACCATAATCCTAGGCCTAACCTTAGCTCTAACCCTATATATTACCATAAAGATAAGCCTTACCCAAATGCTATCCCTAGGCCTAACAATAACCCTATTGCTAACACTAACCCTATAGATTACTCTAAACCTAACCAGAACCATAAACCTAATCCTATCCATTACCATATCTGTAACCCTAACCCTAAAGCTTATTCAATCCTTAACCCTAAAAGTTAACCTAAATCAAACCCTACCCAGACTCTGACACTAATAATACCCCTAGCTCTAAACCTGACCCCTACCCTAAACCTAATCCTTATACTAGACATAGCCATAACCTAACACTAAAACTAATACTAAACATAAACCTAGAACAAACATTAGCCCTAGCCCTAATCCTAGCCCTAACCCTAACACAAACCCTCAGCTTAACCCCAAACCTATCCTGAATCCTAACCCAAATCCTAACCTTACTCTTAACCCTAATTGTAACCCTCACCATAGACCTAAAGCTAGTTATATCCCTATCCCTTCCCATAAACCTAATTCTAACCCTAACACTAAAACTAACCCTAACCATAGGTCTAACGCTAACACTAACCCTAGCACTAATCCTAGCCCTATTTTAGCCCTAACCCTAAACCTACTTCTAACCCTAGCACAAAGACTAACTCGAACTCTCGCCCTAGCCCTATTTCTAGTTCTAACCCTATCCATTACCATAACCCTAACAATAGCCCTAACCTTAGCCTTAACCCTAGCCATAGCACTAAACCAAATCTAACCATAACAATAAATCTAAGCCTAAACTTCACCCTAACACTATCACTAATCATAAACTAGCCCTAACCATAGGCCTAGTTCTAAAACAAAACTGAGCCATATCTTTTTCCCTAACCCTACCCTAACCTTAACCCTAGACCTGACATTAGCACTATCCCTAGACCTAATCCTAGTTCTAAGCCTAGCCTTAATCCTAACTCTAATTTTCACCCTAGCCCTAACCCTAATTTTATCCTTTGTCCTAGCACTAAACGTAGCTGTAACATCATACCTTACAATAACCTAAACTTAAACCTAAGCCTAATCTTAAATCTAGTCCAATACATTACTCTAAAAACTAACCCTAAACCTAATGAGAAACCTAGCCCTAACCCAAACTCTAACCATAACCATACCATAACAATAACCTAGATCTAACACTAAACTTAACACTCCCCCTAGCCCTAACAGTACCTTAAACCCTAAGCCTTACCCTAACCCTAACCCTAGCCCTAGACTAATCATAACCCTAAATCTAGCTCTAACCCTAATATTAAACCTCGCCCTAATCCTAGCCCTAATATAACCCTATTCCTAACCCTAACCCTAACCCTAGAATTAAGACTAACTATAATTCTCAAACAAGACCTATCCCTACTTCTAACCCTATCCCATACCGTAACCCTAACCCAAGCCCTAACCCTAGTCATAATCCTTAGCCCTAGCACAAACTCTAGATCAAAACCTATCTCTAAAAATAACCCTAACCTGATGCCTCAGCCTAACCCTGAAACTAGCTCTAACTCTAATGCTAATCCTAAAATTAGCCTTAACCTTAGCCCTAGCCCTAAAATAAAACTGAGCCATATGCCTAACACTAACCCTTACCCTAGACCAAACCCTAACCCTACACCAACCCTAACCCTAGCCCTAATTTGAAAACTAACCCTAACCCTAAACCTAACCATGGCCCTGACTCATATCCAAACACTAAACCTAGCTCTAAACATCACCCTTACCTTAAACCTAACCCTAACACTACACCTAGCCCTAAACTTAACCCTAAAACTAACCCTAATTGTAACCCTATTTATTACAGTAGCCATAACCATAACACTAGCCCTAACTCTAATACAAAACTAGCCCTAATCCAAGCCCTAACACGAGCTTTGACCCTAAACCTAACCCTAACCCTAGTCCTAACCCTATCCCTTACCCTAAGCCAAACCCTCACCCTAATGCTAACCATATTCTTGGCAATAATCCTTAGCCTAACCAAAACCTAACTCTATAACTAGTCCTAATCCTAGCCTTCATTTTAGATCTAAGCATAACCCAAACCCTAACCCTATCCCTGACCATTATTCTGACCCTAACACTAATCTTAGGTCTAAATCTAAACCGAACCCTAACACTAGCCCTACTAGTAACCTTATACCTAAACCTAACACTTACACTAGCCTAGACCTAAACCTAATCCTAAATGTAGCCATAACTATAGCTCTAGACCTAAAGACAAACTAGACCTAGCCTTAACAATAACCCTTAACCTAACCCAAACTCTAACACTACCTCTAGACCTAACCCTAGTCCTAATTCTGGCTTTAACCCTAACCATTACCCTACTTGAACACTGTCCCTGACACTAACACTAAACCTAGCTCTAAACTTCACCCTAACCCTAAAACTACACCTAGCCCTAATATTAACCATAAAACTAGTCTTAATCATTACACTAGATCTTACATTAGCCATAGCCCTAACCTATCACAAAAAATTAGCCCTAATCCAAGCCCTACCTTAGCTTTAACCCTAAAGCTAACCCTAACAATAACCCTAGCCCTAACTATAACCCTAAGCCTAACCATAGACCTAATCCTAACCATAACTTTAGTCCTAACCCTAGCTCTAACCATATTCATTACCGTAAGATAACTATAATCATTATGCTAACCCTAGGCGAAACCCTAAACCTAGCACTAGCCTTAACCCTATCTATTAACCTAAACCTAACCTGAACCCTAAACCTAACTGTGTCATTACCTGATCCCTAAACATAAGACTAATTTGAGCCCTAAAGAACCTTAACCTAACCAAAACCCTAAACTTGACCATGACTCTAATAATACTCAAAGCTCTAAACCTGACCCTAACAAGAAACCTAACATTTACAATAGACCTAGCCATAAACCTAACCCTAAAACTATCCCTAATCATACCCTAGACCTGACATTAGCCCTAACTCTAATCCTAGCCCTAACCCTAATACAAAACTTAGCCCACATCCTAGCAAGAAAACTCACATTAATCATAACCCTAACCCTAACCCTAACATTAACTCTAACCATAACCCTAATTATCACACTAGTCCTAAAACTAGTTATATTCCCATCCCTTACCCTAAACCTAACCCTAACCCTAAACCTAACACTAAACCTAGCCCTAACCCTAGGCCTAACCCTAACTCTAACCCTAGCCCTAACCCAAGCCCTAATTTAGCCCTATCCCTAACCCTAACCCTAGCCCTAAGGCTAACTCTAACTCTCACAGTATCCCTATACCTAGTTCTAACCCTATCCTTTACCATCACCACAACCTAGCCTTAAACATAGCCTTACCCTAGCCCTATACTTAGCCCTATCACAAAACCTAGATCTAAACCTAACTCTAAATATAACCCTAACCCTAAGACTAAACCTAACCATAACTCTACTCTTATCCCTAATCCTTAACCTAAGTCTAAATCTCACACTTACACTAGCCCTAACCATAAGACTAATCTTAAAACTAGCCCTAACCCTACCCCAGCCCTAAAACAAAACTGAGTCATAGCCCTAACCTTAACCCTTAACCTAAACCAAACCCTACCCTTACACATAGCCCTAACCCTATTCCTAATTATAGTCTAACCCTAACCCGAAAACTAACCCTGACCCTGACTCTGACCCTAACACTAACCCTGGCTCTAAACATCATCATCACTGTAAACCTAATCTTAACACTAGACATAGTCTTAACTATAAACTTATAACTAGCTGTAATCATAAAACTACTTCATACATTAGCGGTAGCCTTAACCCTAGCCCTAACCTAACCCAAAACCTAGCCTTAATCTGAATCCTAAATCTACCTTTAACCCTAAACTTAAACCTAACCCTAACCCAAACACTAGCCCTAATCCTATACATAATCCTAGCCCTATCCTTTGGGCTAACCCTATCCATTACCCTAAGGATAACCCTAACCCTTATGATAACCCTAGTCCTAACCCTAATCCTCTACATTACACTAAACCAAACCTAAACTCTAAACCTAACCCTGTCATTACACTAACCCTAAATCTAACACTAATTCGAGCCCTGCACCTAAACAATAACTTAACCCAAAACCTAATCCTGACCCTGATTCTAAAAATAACCCTAGATCTAAACCTGAACCTAACCAAAAACCTAACCCTTACACTGAACCAAGCCATAAACCTAACACTAAATATATCCCTAACTGTAACCCAAGACCTGACATTAGCCATAGCTCTAATACTATCCCTAAACCTAAAACAAATCCTAGTCCTCATTGTAGCCCTAAACATAGCCTTAATCATAACCCTAACCCTAACCCTAGTTCTCACCCTAATTCTAACTTTTACCGTTGCCCAAAGCCTAACTATAAACACATCCCTGACCCTAAATTAAACCCTAACTCTAACCCTAACGCTAGTGGTAACTCTTGCCTTATCCTTAGCCCTAGTACTAACTCTAGATAAAAATATAACTCTAAATCTAACCTTAACTCGATGCTGAAGCTTAATCTTAAAATTAGCACTAAACCTAGCCCTAACATAAACCTAGACATAATTTTGCCCTATCCCTAAACCTAACCCTAACCCTAGCCCTAAGACTAACTCTCTCATACTAGCCCTATCAATCATTCTGACCATATCACTTACCGTAACCCTAACCCTAGCCCTATCCCTAGTGCTAACCCTTTCCTTATCCTTATCCCTAGCACTAACCTTAGTCAAAGCGTAATTCTAAATCTAGCCCTAACCTGAAGCCTAAGCCTAAACCTAACACTAGCTCAAACCATAACACTAATACTAAAATGAACCCTAACGCTAGCCCTAGCTCTTAAACAAAACTGAGCCATAGCTCTAACCCTAAACTTTAACCTAAACCAAACCCTAACCTTACACCTCGACTTAAACCTAGCCCTAATTTGAGTTGGAAGCTGAACCCTAAAACTAACCCTGAACCTGACACTAACCCTAACACTTCTAACTCTAAATATCACCCTAACAGTAAACCTAACCCTAACACTAAACCTAGCACTAAAACCCTAAAACTAGCCCTAATTGTAAACCTAGTACTTGCATTAGCTGTACCCTAACCCAACCCCTAACATAACTCAAAACCTAGACCTAATCAGAGCCCTAACCCTAGATTTATACCTAACCTAACCCTAACACTATCCCTAAATGTAACCATAACTTTAGCCTTAAACAGATCTCTAACTCTATCCATTAACATAATCATAACCCAAAACCTAATGATAACCCTAAGCATAAACCTAACCCTATCCCGAATCCTAACCATTTCATTACCCTAAACATAACCTGAATCCTAAATATAATCCCATCATTACTCTAACCATAATCCTAAAACTAATTCAAGCCCAAACTTGAAACCTTAACCTATCCCAAACCCTAACCCAGACTTTGACCCTAAGAATACTCCTAGCTCTAAATTTGACCATAACCCAACACCTAACCCTTAACCTTGACTTAGCCATAAATCTAACCCCAAAACTATCTTTAACCATAATTTGGGACCTGAAATTAGCCCTAGCCCTAATCTTAGCCCTAACCCTAAAAACACACCTAGCCCTCATCCTAGTCCTAAACCTAGCCTTAATCATAACCCTATCTGTAGCCCTACACCTAACCCTAATTCTAACCCTCACCCTACCTCTAAACCTAGCTATAATGTCATCCCTTACCCTAAATTTAAAACTAACCCTAACCCTAACCCTAGGCTTAAGCTAAACACAAAACCTAGCCCTAATCCTAGCCCTAATTTAGCTCTATCTCTAACCCTATCCTAACTAACTCTAACTCTTGCCCTATCACTATCCCTAGTTCTATCACTATCCACTACCATAAACCTAACACTAGCCTTAACACTTGCCCTAAAGTTAGTCCCAGCCCTAACAATTACTCTAAATATAACCTTAAACCTAAACCTAAGCCTAACACTAACACTAGCCCTAACCCTATGATAATTGTAAAACTACCCCTAACCCTAATCCTAGCAGTAAACCAAAACCGAGCAATAGCCCTAACCCTAAACCTTAACTTAAACCGAACACTAACACTACACTTAGACCTAAACCTAGCTCTCATTCGAGTCCTAAGCCTCACCTTAAAACTAACCCTGACCCTGACTCATATCCTAACACTCACCCTAGATCTAAACACTGCCCTAAACTCAAACTGAGCACTAACATTAACAATAGCCCTAAATCGAGTCTTAACGCTAACCCTAAAACTAACCCTGACCATGACTGCTATCCTAACAAGAACTGTAGATATAAATATCACTTTAACCTTAAACCTAACCCTAGCACTCAAACTACCCCTAATCCTAACCCTAAAACTAACCCTAATGGTAACCCTAGTTCTTATATTAGCTGTTGCCCTAATCCTAGCCCTAACCCTAACACAAAAACTAGCCCTAAACTGAGCCCTAAATCTAGCTTTAACTCTAACTCTAACCCTAACCATAGCCCTAACCCTAAATCTAAATCAATCCCTTACCCTAAGCCAAACCCTAAACCTAAGAGTAAACCTAGACATATCCCTAGTCTTTAGACTAACCAAAACCCTAACCCTATTAATATTCCTAACCCTAGACTTCTTTTTAGTTCTAACACTACCCCAAAGCCTAACCCTAATGCTGACCCTTATTCTGACCCTAACACTAAACCTAGGGCTAACCCTAACCCCAACCCTAATCAAAAATTTACCATAATCCTATCCCTAGACCTAACTCTGAACCTAACTCTCAGCCTAGCCTTACCCATAGCTCAGAACATAACCCTTATGCTAAACATAACCCTAAAACTAATCCTAGTTCTAACCCTCACCTTAACCCTAACACAAGACATAATTTTAACCATAACCCTAGTCCTAAACTTAACTCTAACTTTATACATTACCCTAAACATAATCCTTACCATAATGCTAACCCTACGCTTAACCATAACCCTATCATTTTCTCCAAACCTATCAATTACCCTAACCTACCCTGAACTCTAAACCTAATCCAATCATTATGCTAACCCTAACCTGAATGCTAATTCGAACCCTAACCCTAACCTCAAAACTAAATCAAATCCTAACACTAACCGTGACCCTAATAATTCCCGTAGCTACAAACCTGACTCTTGCCCTACCTAACCCTTACACTAGAGCTAGACATAAACCTAACCCTAAAACTATTCCTAACCTTAACCCTAGACATGATATTAACCCTAGCCAAAATCCTAGCACTAACCCTAACACAAACCCTAGCTCTTACCCTAGCCCTAAACATAGCCTTAATTTTATCCCTAACCCAAACCCTAGGCCTAACCCTAACCCTAACCCTAACACTAACCCTAGCCCTAGTCTTAGCCCAAATTTAGCCCTATTCCTAACCCTAACCCAAACCCTAGCCCAAAGACTAACTCTCACCCTAAACCTAACCCTAGTTCCAACCCTATTTTTTACTACAACCCTAAATCTAGCCCTAACCCTTGGTCTAACCCTAGTCCTATTCATGGTCCTGGCCATAAACCTAGATTAAACAGTAACTCTAAATCTAACCCTAACCCTAAGCCTAAACCTAAACCTAACACTAGCCCTAATGCTAACGCTAATCCTACAACTAGCCCTAACACTAGCTCTAGCCCTAAAACAAAACCAAGCCATAGCCATAACCCTAACCCTTAACCTAAACCAAACCCTAACCCTACACCTAGCCCTAACCATTTCCTAATTCTAGTCCTAACCATAACCCAAATACTAACCCTGACCCTGACTCTTACCCTAACACTAACCCTGGCTCTAAACATTATCATCACCGTAAACCTCAACCTAACACTTGGCTTAGCCCTAATCCTAACCCTATACCTAGCGCTAATCATAACCTTACTTCATATATTAGCCATAGCCTTAACCCTAGTCCTAACCTAAACCAAATCATAGATTTAAACTGAGTAGTAAACCTAGCTTTAACCCTAAACTTAAACCTAACCCTAACTCAAAACTAGCCCTAATTCTATACATAACCCTAGCCCTTACCTTAGGTCTAAACCTATCCATCACCCTAACAATAACCCCTAACCCTTAAGATAAACCTAGGCCTAACCCTAACCCTGTCCATTACACTAAACCAAACCTAAACCCTAAAACTAACCCTGCCATTACCCTAAACCTAAACCCTAAATTAACCCAAACCCTAACCCTGACACTGACCCTAATAATAACCCTAGATATAAACCTGTAACTTACCCAAAACCTAATCCTTACACTGGACCAAGCCATAAACCTAACACTAAATCAGCCCTAGCTATAACCCTAGACCTGACATTAGCCCTAGCCCTAATACTATTCCTAACAATAACACAAAACCTAAACCTCATCCTAGCCATAAACCTAGCCTTAATTATAACTCTAGCCCAAACCCTAATATTAACGTTTGCCCTAGCCCTAAACCTAGCCAAAACCACATCCCTTACCCTAAACGTAACCCTAACTGTAACCCTAAACCTTGTCATCACAATTGCCCTATCCTTAGCCCTAGCTTTAACACTAGATCGAAACCTAACTTTAAATCTAAACCTAACTCAATGCCTAAGCCTAAAACTACCCCTAACCCTGATACTACTTCTAAAACTACCTCTAACCCTAGTCCTAACACTAACCCTAGTCATAATTTAGCCTTATCCCTAACCCTAACCCTAACCCTAGCCCTAAGAATAACTCTAACTCTCACACTGGCCCTATCACTCATTCTAATCCTATCCCTTCCCATAAACCTAACCCTATCCCAAATCCTAGTCCTAATCCTTGCCCTATCCTTAGCCCTAGCACTAACCTTACATAAAAACCTAAGCCTAAATTTAACCCCAAACCAAAGTCTAAGCCTAATTCGAAGACTAGCCCCAACCCTAACACTAATCCTAAAAATTGCCCGAACCCTAACCCTAGCCCTAATACCTCTAACCATAACCCTTAACGTAAACCAAGCCCTAAACCTACACCTAGCCCTAATCCCAACCCTAATTCAAGTTTTAAGCCAAACCCTAAAACTAACCCTGACCTTTACTCTGACCATAACACTAGCCTGAGGTCTAAACATCACCCTAATCCTAAACCTAAACCTAAGAGTAAACCTAGACCTAAAACACTAAAATTAGCCATAATCATAACCCTAGTACGTACATTAGCCATAACCCTAATCTTAGCACTAACTTAACCCAAAACCTAGTCCTAATCATAACCATAACCCTAGGCCTAAACTGATTTCTAACTCTATCCATTACCATAATCATAACCATAACCCTAATGCTAATTCAAGCCCTAAATTTAAACCTTAACCTATCCCAAACCCTAACCCAGAACTTAACCCTAATGATACCTTGAGCTCTAAATCTGATGCTAACCCTAAAACAAACCCTTACACTAGATGTACCCATAATCCTAATCCTAAAACTATTTTTAACCATAATTCTGGACCTGAAATTAGCCCTAGCACTAATCCTAGACCTAACCCTAAAAAAAAAAAAAATCCCTAGCCCTCATCCTAGCCCTAAACCTAGGCTTCATCATAACCCTAACTCCAACCACAGCCCTAACCCTAATTCTAACCCTCACCCTACTTCTAAACCTAGCTATAAAGCCATCAATTACCCCAAACTTTGCCCTAACCCACTAAACGCTAACTCTAAACTCTAACCCTAATCCTAACCTTAACTCTAACCCTAACCCTAAACATAACCCTAGGCTTACACTCAACACTAGACCTAGCCCTAATCCTAGCTCTAATTTAGCCCTATCTCTAACCCTAACCCTAACCCTAGCCCTAAGAATAACTCTCGCAATAACCCTATCCCTAGTTCTAACCCTATCACTTACTATAACCTTAAACCTAGCCATAACCCTTGCCCTATCCTTAGTTCTAGCCCTAACCCTAGATCTAACCCTAACACTAAGCCTAAGCCTAACACTAACACTAGCCCTAACCCTAACCCTAGGACTAAAACAAAACCAACCATTAGCCCTAACCATAAACCTTAACTTAAACGAAACCCTAACACTACCACTGGACCTAACCCTAGCCCTAGTTAGAGTCCTAACCCTAACCTTAAAACCAACCCTGATGCATACTCATATCCTAACACCCTAGCTCTCAACACCGCCCTCACCTTAAACTGAACCCTAACAGTAACCCTAGCCCTAATTAGACTCCTAACTCTAACTATAAAACTAAGCCTGAACCTGAATCCTATTCTAACCCGAACCCTAGTTATAAATATCACCTTAACCTTAAACCTAACCTTAACACTAAACCTAACCCATACCCTAACACTAAAACTAACCCTAATGGTAACCCTAGTTCTTACATTAGCCATTGCCCTAACCCTAACACAAAACCTAGGCCTAATCCGAGCCCTAAACCTAGTTTAACCCAAACTCTAACCATAACCATAGCCCTAAACCTAGCTTTAAACCAATCCCTTACTTAAGCAAAACCCTAAACCTAAGGGTGACCCTAGACTTATCCCTAATCCTTAGGCTAACCAAAACACTAACCTTATTAATAGCCCTTACCCTTGCCCGCATTCTAGATCTAACCCTATCTAAACACCTAACCCTAACCCTGACCCTTTTACTGACCTTACCATTAATCCTAGGTATAATCCTAACTATAACCCTAACCCAAAACCTACCATCATCGTATCCCTAGACCTAATCCTGAACCTAACACTCAGCCTAGCCCTAACCATAGCTCAGAACCTAACCCTTACACTAAACATAACCTTAACCAAACCCTAGTTCTAACTCTAACCCTAAAGCTAAATCAAGAACTAATCCTAAACATAACCCTAGCCCTAAACTTAAGTCTAACTGTATCATTACCCTAAACATAAACCTTACCCTAATGCTAACCCTAGGCCTAACCCTAACTATCCCCAAACTTATCAATTACCCTAAACAAACCCTGAACCCTAGACCTAATCCAATCATTACCCTAACCCTAACCCTAATGTTAATGTGAGGCCTAACCCTAAACTCAAACCTAAACCAAACCCTAACACTGACACTGACCCTAATAATTCCCCTAGCTCTAAACATCACTCGTACTCTACACCTAACCTTTACACTAGACCTAGACATAAAACTAACCCCAAAACTATCCCTAAGCATAACCATAGACCTGATTTTAGCCCTAGCCATGATACTAGCCCTAACCCTAACACAAACCCTAGCCCTTATCCTAGCCCTAAACATAACCTTAATTATAACCATAATCATAAACCTAGGCCTAACTCTAACACTAACCGTGGCCCTAATCTTAGCCTAATTTAGCCCTATCCCTAACCTTAACCCTACCCTAACCCAAAGACTAACTATCAACTTAGTCCTAACCCTAGTTCTAACCCTATACTTTACTGGAACCCTAATACTAGCCCACAACATAGGTCTAACACTAGCCCTATTCATTGCCCTAGCAGCAACCCTAGATCTAACCCTAACTCTAAATCTAACCCTAAACCTTTGCCTAAACCTAAACCTAACACTAGCCCTAACCCTAAGGCTAATCCTAAAACTAGCAAGAACCCTAGCCCTAAAACAAAACCAAGACATAGATCTAATCCTAACCCTTAATATAAACTAAGCCCTAACTCTACACTTATCCATAAATCTACCCCTAATTCGAGTTTTAAGCCAAACCCTGACCCTGACTCTGACCTTAACACTAACCCTAGATCTAAACATCACCCTAACCCTATACCTAAACCTAACAATAGACCTAACCCTAACCCTAACCCTAACCCTAAAATTAGCCCTAATCGCAACCCTGGTACTTACATTAGCCGTTACCCTAAACCTAGCCTTAACTTAACCCAAAACCTAGCCTTATTCTGAGCAATATACCTAGATTTAACCCTAACTCTAACCCTATAACTAATCGTAACTATAACCCTAGCTGTAACCCTAGATTTAACCCTAACCCTACAATAATCATAACAATAACCATAGCCGTACCCCTATCTCTAACCCTATCCAATACCCTAAACATAACCCAAACCCTAATGCTAAACCTGGGCCTACACCTAACTGTATCCCTAATCTTAACCCTATCCATTAACCTAAACCTAAGCTGAAACCTAAACCTAACATTATTTTTACCCTAATCCTAACTCTAATGCTAATTTGAGCCCTAATATTAAACCTTAACCTATCCAAAATACTAATCACAACCCTGACCCTAAGAGTACCCTTAGCTCTAAACCTGACCCTAACCCTAAACCTAACCCTTACACTAGATGTAGCCATAAACCCAAACTTAAAAATATTTTAACCATAACAATAGACCTGAAATTAGCCCTAGCCATAATCCTAGCCCTAAACCTAGGCTTAATCCTAGCCTGAACAATAACCCGATTCCTAACCCTAATTCTATTCCTCACCCTAGCCTTAAACCTACCTATAACCTCATCCTATACCCCAAAACTAACCATAACCCTAAACCTAACCTTATCCCTCGCCCTAAACTTAGGCCCAACCCAAAGCCTAGTGCTAATCCTAGCCTTTATTTAATCCCATCCCAACCCTAAATCTAGCCATAAGACTAACTCTAACTCTTGCCCTATCCCTAGCCCTAGTTCTATCCTTAGCCTTAATCCTAATCATAGATCTAAGCCTACGTCTGAATCTAAACCTAACTCTAAATTTAACTGTAACAATAAGCCTAAAGCAAACCCTAACACTACCCCTAACCATAATGCTAATCCTAAAACTTTCCCTATCCCTATCCCTAGCCATAAACCAAAGCCAAGCCATAGCCCTAATATTAACCCTTAACTTAATCAAACCCTAACCCTACAACTAACCCTAAAACTAACTCTAAAACTAACACTGACCCTGACACTGACCCTAACACTAATCCTAGCTCTAAACCTCACCCTAACTTAAAATTAACACTAACACTATATCTAGCCTTAACCTAACCCTAAAACTAGCCTTAATCATAACCCTAGTTTGTACATTAGTCATTGTCCTAACCATAGCCCTAACCCTAACACAAATTATACCCCTAATCCGAGCCCTAACCCTAGCTTTAACCATAATACTAGCCTTAACCCTAACCCTAACACTAGCCCTAACCCTAACTCTAACCCTATTCTTTACACTAAGCCAAACCCTCATCCAAATGCTAACCCTAGTCCTAATCCTAATCCTTAGCCTAACTTAGACACTAACAGTAATACTAGTCTTAACCCTAGCCCTCATTCTACCTCTAAAGCTAACCCTGACCCTCATCTGACCCTAACAGTAACCCTAGGTCTAAACCTGACCCTAACCCTAAACCAAACCCTAACACTAGCCCTACTGGTAACCCTATACCTATACCTAAGCTTAATACTAGACCTAGACCCAAACCTAATCCTAAATATAGCTATAAGTTTAGCCCTAGACCTAAACGAAAACCTAGCACTAGCCCTAACAATAACCCTTAACCTAAACTGAACACTTACCCTACCCCTAGACCTAAACCTAGTCTTAATTCTGGCTCTAACCCTAACCCTAAAACTATCCCCAAAACTGACCCTAATTCTAACACTGAACCTAGCTTTAAACATGACACTAACTCAAAACATAGACCTAACACTAGACCTAGCCATAACCCTAACCCTAAAACTAGCCCTAAACATAACCCTAGCTCGTACATTACCCATAGTCCTAACCCTAGCCCTAAACTCAACACAAAACCTAGGCCTAATCCTAGACCTAAACTTAGCTCTAAGCATAACCCTTAGCCTAACCCTAGCCCTAAACCTAACCCCAACCTAAGCCTCGCCTTAGGCCTAACCCTAGCTTAAAGCCTAACCATTACACTAAACATGACCTTAGCTCTATCCTAAACCCTATTCCTAACCCTAGCCCTAATCCTAACGTTAAGCCAAGCCTGAACTTTAGCTCGAAACATATCCTAACCCTAGCCCTAATCCTAATTAAAACCCCATCCCTAACACTAAACCTAATTCTAACCATAAATATAAACCTAGACCTAAACCTAAACCTAACTCTCACCCTAGCCCTAACCCTAGCTCAAACATTAACCCTTACCCTAACCTAATTATATCCCTATCCCTAAACTTAACACTTTCCCTAACCCTAAAACTTACCCTAAATAACACCATAACCCTATCCATAAACCTAGCCCAAATACTAGAGTTAATGCAAACCATAACCTAGCCCTAACCCTAGCTCTAAACCTATCCATTACACTAAACATAACCTTAACCCGAATGGTAATCCTAACCCGACTGCTAAATCTAACCCATCCATTACCGTAAACCTTAACTGAAACCTGACACTTATTCTGACCCTAACACTAACCACAGGTATAAACCTGACCCTAACCCAAAACTGAACCATAAGTTTAGCCCTACAGGTAATCATATACTTAAACTTAAACCTAACACTAGCCCTAGCCTTAAACCTAATCCTAAATCTAGTCATATCTCTAGCCCTAGACCTGAAAATCAACCTAGCCCTAGCCCTAACAATAACCCTTAACCTAACCCAAACCCAAACCCTACCCCTAGACCTAACTCTAGTCCTAATTCTGGCACTAAACCCAACACTAACTCTAACCTGAACACTGGCCCTTACTCTAACATAATCCTAGCTCCAAAGCTCACACTAAACCAAAACCTAATCCTAACACTAGACTTATCCATAACCCTAAACCTAAAACTAGCCATAATCATAACCCTAGCTCTTACATTACCCATGGCCCTAATCCTAGGCCTAAACTAACACAAAACCTAGCACTAATCCTAGGCCTGAACATAGCTCTAAGTGTAACCCTAAACCTAACCCTAGCCGTAACCCTAACCATAAGCCTTGCTTTAGACCTAACCCTAGCTCAAAGCCTAAACTTTACCCTTAACATAATCCTAACCCTATCCCAAACCCTAACCTAAAACTAGCCCTAATCCTAACATTAACCATAGACCTAACCATAGCTCTAATTATATCCACTAACTTAACCCTAGCCCTAATCCTAACCATAAACCCAGCCCTAACCCTAGCTCTAATTCTATCCATTACCCTAAATATAATCCTAAACCTAATGCTAACCCTAGGCTTAACCCTAACCCTATCTCAATCCCTAAACTTATGCATTGCCCTAAAACTAACCTGAACCCTAATCCTAAGCCTATTTATTACCCTAACCCGAACTCTAACCCTAATGCTAATGCGAGCCCTAAACCTAAACCTTAACCTAAACCAAACCTTAAGCCAAACACTGAACCTAATAATACACATAGCTGTAAACATGACCCTTACCCTAAATCTAACCTTTACATTAGACCTAACCATAAACATAAACCAAAACTTATCCCTAACTGTAACCCTAGACCTGACATTAGCCCTATCCCTAATCCTAGCCATAACCCTAACACAAACACTAGCTCTCATCCTAGCCCAAAACCTAGCCTTAATCATAACCCTAACCCTAATTCTAACTGTTTCTCTAGCCCTAAACCTAGTTATAACTCCATTGCTTACCCTAAACCTAAATCAAATCCTAACCATAACACTGAACCTAGCCCTAACCTTAACCCTAGGACTAACCCTAACACTAACCCTAGCCCTCATCCTAAACCTAACCATAACCCTAGCTTTAAGACTAACTATAACTCTCGCCCTAGCCCTAGCCCTAATTCTAACCCTATCACTTACTGTAACCTTATTTTTAGTCATAGCCTAGAATAACCCTAGCTCTAACTTTACACCTTGCCCTAACCCTAGATCTAAACCTAACTCTAAATCTAACCCTAATTCTACACCTAAACCTAACCCTAACACTAGCCCTAACCCTAACGCTAATCCTAAAACTAGACCTAACCATAGGCTTAGCCCTAAAACAAAACCGAGCCATAACACTAACCCTAAACTTTTACATAAACCAAATCCTAACCTTATATCTAGCCCTAAGCATACACCTAATTCGAGTCCTATCCACAACCCTAAAACTAAACCTGACCCTGACTGTGAATGTAACACTAAACCTACCTCAAAACAACACCCTGAACTTAAACCTAAACCTATCCATTACCCTAACCCTAACCCTAAAACTAACCCTAATGCTAACCCTCAGCCTAACCCTAACACATTCGCTAACCCTAACCTATTCATTATCCTAAATAACCCTAACCCTAAACCTAACCAAACACTAAACCTACCCATAACACTACCCTAAAACTAGCCCTAATTGTAACCTTAGTTCTTACATTAGCTTTAGCCCTAAAGCTAACACAAAACCTAGCCTAGCCCTAATCCAAGCTCTAACTCTAGCTTTAACCCTAACCCTAAACCTAACCCTAGGCCTAACCCTAACCCTAACCCTAGCCCTAATACTAGTGCTAACCCTATCACATACACTAAGCCAAACTCTAACGCTAAAGCTCTCCTAGTCCTAAAACTAATTCTTAGCCTAAACAAAAAACATAACTCTATTACTAGTCCTAACCCTAATCCTCAATCTAGCTCTATCACTATCCCAAACCCTAACCCTAACCCTGACCCTTATTCTGACCCTAACACTAACCATAGGTCTAAACCTGACCCTAACCCTAAACCAACCCCTAACATTGGCACTACCTGTAACCTTATACCTAAACCTTACCCTAAATGAGACCTAGACCTACACTTAATCATTTATCTAGTGATAACTATAGGCCTAGCCCTAAACAAAAACTTAGTCCTAGCCCTAATAATAACCCCTAACCTAACCCAAACACTAACCCTACCCCTAGACCAAACCCTAGTCCTAATGCTGGCCCTAACAATAAACCTAACCATAAACCGAACACCGACCCTTACTCTAACACAAACCCTAGCTCTAAACCTTTTCCTAACAAAAAACATAACCCTAACACAAGACCTAGCCATATCACTAACCCTGAAACTAGCCATCACCATAGGTCAAAAGCTACCTCTAACTCTATCCATTACCCTAACCATAACCCTAATGTTAACCCTAGCCCTAACCCTCACACTGACTCTAACCCTAATCTTCATCCTAGTCCAAACACTAGCTAAATCCCTAACCCTAAAACTTAACCTAAACCTAACACTAACCCATGGCCTAAAACTAAACCTAACCTTAACCCTAGCCCTAATCCTAACTTAACCCTATCCCTAAACCTACCTCTAAACCTATATACTACCCTAACTCTAACCCTACCCATTAACCTAACCCTAACACTAACCCTGATGATAACCCTAGCCCTTACCCTAAATCTACCCTAACCCTAACCCTAGACATAACTATAAACCTAACACTTGCCATAGAGCTAACCCTTTCTCAAACCCTAACCATTACCCCAAACCTAATCCTAAACTTATCCCTAAACCTAACCTTAATCCTAAACCTTACCCTAACCCTAACCCTAACCCTAACACGACATCAAACCCTATCCAATACCCTAAACCTAATGATAACCTTAGCCCTAAACTTAACACTAACCTTGATCCTAACCGTAACTATAACCTAGACCTAACCTTAAACCTAAAACCTTGCCCTAGTGCTAACCATAGCTCACACCCTAAACCACACCCTAAACCTAAACCTAACCCTAACCCTAGGCCTAAACCTAACTCTAGCCCTAATAATATCCATAAACCTAGCCCTAACCCTATCCCTTACCCTAAGCACAACCAAACCCATAAGGCTAACCCTAGGCATAACCCCAACCCTTTTGCTAACTCTAACCCTATCAATTACCCTACACATAACATGAACCCTAAAATCAAACCTATCTTTACCCTAACCAAACCCTAATGCTAATTCAAGCTCTAAACCTAAACCCTAACCTAAAACAAAACCAAAACCTAATTCTAACCCTAATAATAAACCTAGCTCTAAACCTGACCCTTACACTAAACCTAACCCTTACACTAGACCTAGCCATAAATCTAACCCTCAATCTATCCCTAACATAACCCTACACCTGACACTAGTACTAGCCCTAATACTTGACATAACGCTAAAACAAACCCTAGCCCTCATCCTAGCCCTAAACCTAGCCTTATTACTAAATCAAAGCATAAGCCTAGCCCTAACTGAAATTCTAATCATTCACCTAGCCCTAAAACTAGCTCTAACCCTATCCCTTCCCCTAAACCTAACCTATCCATAAACCTAAACCTAAGCCTAAACTAGGCCTAACCCTAATACAAACGCTAGACCTAATCTGAGCCCTAACTTAGCCCTAAACCTAACCTAACCCTAGCCCTAAGACTAACTCTAACTCTCGCCCTAGTCCTATTTCTAGTTCTAACCCTATCCCTTACCATAATCCGATCACTTGCCCTTACATTAGCCCTAAGCCTAGTTCTAGTCCTAATCCTATATCTAACCCTAACTCGAAAAATAACCCTAACCCTAAGCTAAACCTCTCACTAACACAAGCCACAACACTAATGCTAATCCAAAAACTAGCCCTAAACTAGCCCTAGCCCTACAAAACAACCGAGCCATAGCCCTAACCCTAATTTTTAACATAAACCAAACCCTAAGCCTACACCTAGCCCTAAACCTAGCTCTAATTTGAGTCCTACCCCTAACCCAAAAACAAATCCTGACCCTAACTCTTACCCTAACACTAACCCTAGCTCTAAACATCACTCAAAACCTAAACCTAAACCTAACCCTAGACCTAGCCTTAACCCTAACCCTAAAACTAGTTCCAATCTTAACGCTAGTTATTACATTTGCTGTAGCCCTAAACCTAGCCCTAACCTAACCCAAAACCTATCCCTAATTGGAGCCCTAACACTACTTTTAACCCTAACCATAACCCCAATTCTAGCCCTAAACCTTACCCTAAACCTAAACCTAACCCTATCCCCTGACATAACCCAAATCCTAACCCTAACCCTAGCCTTAATCCTAACCATAAACCTAGCCCTAACCCCAGCTGTAACCCTATTCATTACCCTAATCCTAATCCTAACCCTAATGCTAACCCTAGGATAACCCTAAACCTATTCCTAACCATAAACTTATACATTACCCTAAACCTAACCTGAACCCTAAACCTAACCATATCCATAAACCTAATTCTAACCATAATTATCTTAACCCTAAAACTATCACTAACCATAACCCTAGACCCGATATTAGCCTTAGCCCTAATGAAGCCCTAACCCTAAAACAAACTCTGGCCCTAATCCTAGCCCTAATCTTAGCCTTAATCCTAAACCTAATTCTAACCATAGTCCTAACCCTAATTTTAACCCTCACCCTAGTTCTAAAGCTAGCTATAACATCATACCTAACCAAACCATAACCCTAGCCATAAACCTAGGCACAGACTTAATACTATCCTTAGCTTTAATCCTATCTCTAATTAATCCCTAATTCTAACCCTAAATCTAACCCTAACACTAAGACTAACTCTCTCACCCTATCCCTATCCCTAGTTCTAACACTATCTCTTATGATAACTCAAACCCTAGCCCTAATCCTAGCCGTAACCTTCACTGTAGCCCTAAACCTAGATCTAACCCTAACTCTAAATCTAACCCTAACTCTAAGCCTAAACCACACCCTAACACTAGCTGTAACCCTAATGCTAATTTGAAAACTAGCCCTAACCCAAGCCCTAGCTCTCAAGCAAAACCAAGTCATTTTACTGACCCTAACCCTTAACCTAAACCGAACTAACCCTACACCTAGCCTTAAACCTAGCCCTAATTCGAGTCCTAACCGTAACCCTAGAACTAATACTAACCCTGACTCTGACATTAATACTAACCCTAGCTCTACACATCACCCTATCCCTAAACCTAAACCTAACACTAGACCTCAACCTCAACCTAACCCTAAAACTAGCCCTAATCGTAATGCCAGGTGTTAAATTAGCCATAGCCCTAAACCTAACACAGAACCTAGCCCAAATCCAAGGCCTAACCCTAACTTTAACCCTAACCCTAACCCTGGCCCTAACCCTAACCCTTTCCCTAGTCCTATTCCTAGCTCTAACCCTATTTCTTACACTTAGTCAAACCCTCACACTATTGCTACCCTAGTCCTAACCCTAATTCTAAGCCTGACCCAAACCCTAACTCTATTACTAGTCCTAACCCTAACCCTCATTCTAGCTCTAAACTTAACCCAAACTCTAACTCTAACCCTGACACTTATTCTGACCCTAACACTAAACCTAGGTTTAAACCTTACCCTAAACCTTATCTGAAACCTAACACTAGCCCTACCATTAACCCTAACCCCAAACCTAACAATAACACTAGCCCTAGACATAAACCTAATTCTAAATATAGCCATAACCCTAGATTTAGCCCTAACAATAACCCTTAACCTAAAACAAACACTAACTCTACCCCTAGACCTAACCATAGTCTTCATTCTGGACCTAAACCTAAACCTAATCCTAACCTGAACCCTGACACTTACCCTAACAAAAACCCTAGCTCTAAACCTTATCCTAACCCCAAAACTAATCCTAACACTAGACGAACTCTAAATTTATCCATAACCCAAACTCTAGTTCTTACATTACCCATATACCTAACATTAGCCCTAAACCTCACACAAAACCTAGCCTTAATTACAGCCCTAAACCTAACCCTAAGCATAACTCTAACCCTAAACCTAGCTCTAACCCTAATCCTAACCCTTATTCTAGCCCTAACCCTAGCTCAAACCCTAAACCTTACCCTACCATAACCCTAGCGCAAACCCTAAACCTCACCCTAACTTTAGCCCTAATCTTCACTGCAACCATTGCCCAAACCCTAGCTCTATCTCTTTCCATTACACTAACAATAACCCTATAACTAATGCTAACCCTAGCCCTAAACCTAACCCTAAACCTGCCCTAGATTTGACCATAAACCTAACCCTCGCACTAGCCCTAAACCAACTCAATCCTTAACCCTTACACTTAACCTAACCTAACACTAACACAAGGCCTAACCCTAAAACTAACCCCAGCCCTAATCCTAACCTTAACCCTAGCCCTAACCCTAGCTCAAACCCTACCTATTACCATAATCCTAAACTTAAACCTAATGATAACACTAGACCTAAAGCTAAACCTACCATAACCCTAAACATAAACCTAACCCTAGAACAGTGAACCTAACCCTAACCCTAAAACTAAGCTAGCTCAAACGCTAAGCCTATTCCTAAACCTAAACCTAACACTAAACTAAACCTAAACCTGTCTTTAACCTGACATCTAAACCTATTACCCTAACCCTAATGATAACTCTAGCCTTAACTGTAACACTAACCATGATCATAACCCTAGACCAACCCTAAATTAATCTTAGCCATAGCAAAAATCCTAGCTCAAACCCTAAGCCGTACCCTAAACCTAATCCTAAGTGTAACCCTCGCCCTAACCCTGACCCTAACCCTAACTCTAGCCCTAATCCTAACAATTATCCTAGCCCTAACCCTAGGTCTAACCCTATAAATTATCCTAATGATAACCATAACCCTAATTCTAACCCTAGGCCTAACCCTAAACCTATCACAAACACTAAACATATCCATTACCTTAAACCTAACCTAAACCTAAACCTAACACTATCCATTACCCTAACCCTACTTCTAACCTTAATGCTAATTTGAGCCTTAACCCTAAACCTTAACCTAACCCAAACCCGAAGCCTGACCCTAACCCTAATAATACACCAGCTCTTAATCTGACCCTTTCCCTAAACTTAACACTTTAATTTGACCTAGCCATAAACCTAACCCTAAAAATATCACTAACTATAAACCTAGACCTGACATTAGTCCTAGCCCTATTTCTTGCCCTAAACCTAACACAAAACCAAGCCTTAATCCTAGCCTTAATCCTAAACCTAACCATGACCCTAGTCCTAACCCTAAAGCTAATGATAAAACTAGCCCTAACTCTAAACATAGCACTAATACAAAACTGAGCAACCGGCCTAACACTAGCCTTAACTTAAACCAAATCCTAGCACTACACCTAGATCTAACCCTAGCCCTAATTCGAGTCCTAATCATAACCTTAAAAATAACCCTGAACCTGACTTATATCCTAACAGTCATCCTAGCTCTAAACACCACCCTAACCCTAAACCTACCGTAATCCTATCCCTGGACCTAACCCTAAACCTAGCCCTAACCCTAGCTCAAAATGTAACCTTTATGCTAAACATAACCCTAACCCTAAACCTAACCCTAGTTTTAACACTAAATCTAACCTAATTCAAGGCATATTCCTAACCATAACTCTAGTTCTAACCCTATCAATTACCCTAACCATAACCCTTACCCTAATGCTAACCTTAAGCCTAACCCTAGCCCTATCACTAATGCTAACTGTGTCAATTACCCTAAACCAAATCTGAACCTTAAAACAAACCCTAACTATACCCTAACCCTAACACTAATGTTAATTTGAGCCATAAACCTAAATCCTTACCTAAGCCAAATCCTAATCCTAATAATTTCCCGAGCTCTAAACCTGACCCTTACCCTATTCCTAACCCTTAAACTAGATGTAGCTATAAGCCTAACCCTAAAACTATCTTTAACCATAACCCTAGACCTGATAGTAGCCCTAGCACTAATCCTAGCTCTGAATCTAAAACAAACACTAGCCTTCATCCTAGCCCTAAACCTAGCCTTAACCACAACCCTAAATCCAACCCTAGCCCTAACCCTCACTCTAACCCTCACCCTACGTCTAAACCTAGCTGTAACATCACTCTTTATCCTAAACTTAAACCTAACCCTATCCCTATCACTAGGCCTAAGCTAAACACTAACACTAGCCCTAACCCTAGCCCTAATTTAACCCTATCCCAAACCCTAACTCTAATTTTAGCCCTATCACTAGCTCTAACTCTCACACTAGTACTATCCCTAGTTCTAAACCTATCCCTTACCATAACTCTAACCCTGGCCCTAACGCTTGCCCTATCCTTAATCCTAGCCTAATCCTAGATCTAAACCTAACTATAAATGTAACCCTAACCCTAATTCTAAGCCTAACACTATCACCAGCCCTAAACCTAATACTAATTGTAAACCTAGCCCTAACCCTAACCCTAGGACTAAAACAAAACCAAGCAATAGACCTAACCCTAAATCTTAACTTAAACCAAACCCTAAACTACTACAAGAACTAATCCTAGCCATAATCGAGTCCTAACCTTAATCTTAAAACTAACCCTGACCCTGACTCATATCCTAACATTCACCCTAGCTCCAAACCTTAACTTTAAACAGAACCCTAACAGTAAACCTAGCCCTAATTTGAGTCCTAACTCAAACCTTAAAACTAACCCTGACCCTGACTCCTATCCTAAAAATAACTCTAACTCTAAATATCACCCTAACTTTAAATCTAACACTAACACTAGAACTACCCCAACCCTAACCCTAAAGCTAACCCTAATTGTAACCCTGGTTCTTACATTACCTGTTGCCATAAACCTAGTCCTAACACTAACACAAAACTAGCCCTAATTTGAGCCCTACACCTAGATTTAACCCTAACGCTAACCATACCCTACCCCTAACACTAGCTCTAAACCTATCCCTAACCCTAAGCAAAACCCTAACACTAATGTAATCCTAGACCTATCCATAATCCTCAGACTAATCAAAACTCTCACCATATTTATAGTCCTAACCCTAGCCCTCATTCTAGCTCTAACCCTATCCAAAACCTTAACCCTCACCATGACTCTTATTCTGATCATAACACTAACCTAGGTATAAACCTGACCCTAAAGCTAGACAAAACCGTAACACTAGCCCTACCAGTAAACTCATACCTAAACCAGACCCTATAACTAGCCCTAGACCTAAACCTAATCCTAAATCTAGCCTCAACTCTAGCTCTAGACCTAAACAAAATCCTAGCCTTAGCCCTAACAATAAAACTTAACTTAATGCAAAGACTAACCCTACCCCTAGACATAAACCTAGTCTCAATTTTGGCTTTAAACTTAACTCTAGCTCTAACCTGAACACTGACCCTGCCTTTAACACTAAACCTATCTCTAAACCTGATGCTAACCAAAAAACTAAACCTAACACTAGACATAGCCATAACCCTAACCCTACAACTAGCCCTAATCATAATCCTAGCTCTTACATTACCCATAGCCCTAACTCTATGCCTTAACCTAACACAAAACCTAGAGCGAATTCTAAGCCTAAATCTAGCCCTAAGCATAACCCCATCATTAACCCTAGCCCTAACCCTAACACTAAACCTAACCCTAGCCTTAGTCTTAAACCTTACTCAAAGCCTAACCCTTACCATAAATATAAACTTAGACCCATACCTTACTCTAAACCCTAACCCTAGCCCTAACCCTAAACTTAACCCTATCTCTAAACCTAACTCTAAACATACACCTTACCCAACCAAACACCTAACTGTATTGATAACCCTAGCCTTAACCCTAACAGTAACCCTACCCCTAACCAGAAAACTAACAATAGACCTAACCCTAAAACTAACACTCGATATAGTCCTAACCCTAGCTCAAAACCTAACCAGTACCATAAACCTAAACATAACCGTAGCCTTAACATTAACCCTAAAACTAAATCTAACCCTAAACCTAAACCTAAACCTACATCAACCCATATACATTACCCTAACCCTTCTCCTAACCCTAATGATAACCTTAGCCCTAACCTTAACTCTAATGATAAACCTACCATAATCCTGTCCCCAGACCTAAGGCTGAACCTAATCCTCGACCTAGCCCTAGCACTAACACTAGCTCAAACCCTAGCCCTTACCCTAAACATAACCCTAGCGCAAACCCTAACCCCAATCCTAGACCTAATCCTAAGCATAACCATAGCCTAAACCCTAGCTCTAACTCTATCCATTACCCTAACCATAACCCTAAACCTAAGGCTAAACCTAGCCCTAACCCTAACTCTAACCCTAACTCTATCCCTAGCTGTGATTCTAACCTGAAGCCTCAACTTAGCCCTAACACTTACTGAATCCCTGACCCTTACTCCTAATCTAACCATAAGAAAATGATAAGCCTAACACTAACCCAAGCCCTAATACTAAACTTAAAACTAGACTTAACCTTAGATCTAACCCCACCCATTACCCTAATCCTAACCATAAACGTCATGATAACACTACCCCTAACCCTAAACCTACTCTAACCCTAACTGTAAATCTAACCCTAGAACTAACCATAAACCTAACCCTTGCCGTAGTCCTAACCCTAGCTCAAATTCTAATACTTATGCTAAACTTAAAACTAACCCTAGTCCTAAACCTAAACCTAACACTAAACCTAACCCGACATCTAAACCTGTCCATTAACTTAACCCTAATGATAACCCTAATCCTAACCCTTGACCTAATCCTAAACCTAACCCTATCCTTAGCACTAACCCTAGCTCAAACCCTCACCCATACCCTAAACCTAACAATAGCCTTAATCCTAACCCTAACCCTAACTCTAACCCTAATCCTAAACATAACCCTAGCTCTAACCCTAGCTCTAACCCTATCCATTACCCTAATGATAACCATAAACCTAATGCTAACCCTAGGCCTAACCCTAACCCTATTCATTACCCTAAATCTAACCTGAGCTCTAACCTAAACTTAATGTGAAGCCTAAACCTATCCTTATCTATTACCCTAACCCTAACTCAAACCTAATGCTAATTTGAGCCATAACCCTAAACTTCAACCGAACCCAAACCCAAAACCTGACTCTGACTATTATAATACCCCTAGCTCTGAACTTGAACCTCACCCTAAACCTAACTGTGACACTAGACCTAGCCATAAATCTTACCCAAAAACTAACCCTAACCATAACCCTAGACCTGATATTATCCCTAGGCCTAATTCTTGCCATAACCCTAGCACAAACGCTAGCCTTCATCCTAGCCTTAAACCTAGCCATGATCCTAACCTGAACCCTAACTCTAGCCCTATCCCTAATTTTATTCCTCCCCCTAGTTCTGAACCTTGCTATAACCCCATCCCTTTTCCCAAATCTAACTCTAACTCTAAATCTAGACTTATCCCTTACACTAAAACTAGACCTGATCCTAGCCCTAATTTAGCCCTAACCCTACCACTAGCACTAAGACTAACTATAACTCTCACCCTAGACCTAATCCTATATATAATCCTATCCCTTAGCATAACCCTAACACTTGCCCGAACCTTAGCCCTAACACTAGCCCTAGTCCTAACCCTTGAACTAAAATTAACTCTAAGTCCAACCCTAACCCTAAGCCTAAACCTCACACTAACACTAATCCTAAAACTAGCCCTAATCTAGTTCAAGCCCTAAAACAAAACAGAGCCATAGCCCTAACCCTAACCCTTAACCTAAACCAAAACCTAACCCTACACCTAGCCCTAACCTTAACCCTAAATCCAGTCCTAACCTAACCCTAAAACTAACCTTGAGACTGACTCTGACCTTACACTAACCCTAGCTCTAACATCACCCTAAAAGTATACCTAACCCTAAACTAGAACTAGCCCTAACTGTAACCCTAAAAGTAGCCCAATAATAACTCTAGTTCTTACATTGGCTGTAGCCCTAATACTAGCCCTAACCTAACACAAAATCTAGCCCTAAACTGAGCCTTACATCTCGTTATAACTGTAACCCTAAACCTAGTCCTAACCATTATCCTAAACCTAACCCTAACCCTAAAACTTGCCCTAACCTTAAACCTAGTCCTAGATTTAATCCTAACCATAACCCTAGCCCTAATTCTATCTCTAACCCTATCCTTTACCCAAAACATAACACTAACCCTAATGCTAACCCTAGCCTTAAATTTAACCCTAATCCTAAACCTAGACCTGACACTAACCCTAACCATCGCCCTAGCCCTAACCATAGCTCAAACACTAACACTTACCCTAAACCTAACCCAAACATTAAACCTAGGCCTAACCCTAACCCTAACCCTAGCCCTAATCCTAGCCCTAAACCTATCCATTACCCTAAACATAAGCCTAAACGAAACATAGCTCTAAACATAGCTCTAACCACACCCATTATACTAATGCTAACTATAAACGTCATGATAACACTGGCCCTAACCCTAAACCCACTCTAACCCTAACTGTAAACCTAACCCAAGACCTAACCGTAAACCTAACCCTTGCCGTAGTCCTAATCCTACCTCAAACCCTAACGTTACACTAAACCAAACACTAACCCTAGTCCTAAACCTAAATCTAACCCTATCCATTTAGGCCTAACCCTAAAAGTATTGCTAACACTAACCCTATCCATTACCTAAACCTAAACTGAACACTAAATCTAGCCCTATCAATTACGCCAAACCTAACCCTAACCCTAACCCTAATGCTAATTTGAGCCCTAAAACTAAACCAAAACCTAACCCAAACTCTGAAAAAGACACTGACTCTAATAACACACCTATCTCTAAACCTGACCTTTACCCTAAACATAACCCTTAAACTAGACCTAGCCATAAAACTAATCCTAAGAGTAACCTAAATGTAACCCTAGGCCTCACATTAGCACTCTACCTAATTCTTGCCTTAAACCTAACACAAACCTGAGCCATCATCCTAGCCCTAAATCTAGCCTTAATCCTAACCCAAACCCTATCCTTAGCCAAAACCCTAATTTCAACCCTTGCCCTAGTTCTGAACCTAGGTATAACCATATCCCTTCCCCTAATCCTAACCCTAACACTGTCACTAGCAATAACCCTCACCCTAACCCTAGGCCTAATCCTAACACTAACCATAGCTCTAATCCTAGCCCTAATTTATTGCTAACTATAACCCTAATCTAACCCTAGCTCTAAGACTAACCCTAACTCTAGCCCTAGACCTACTACTATTACCAACCTTATCTATTGCATAACCCCAACACTAGCCCTAACATTAGTCCTAACCCTAGCCCTAGTCCTAAACCTAACTCTAAATCTAACCCTAACTCTAAACCTAAACCTCACCCTAACACTAGCCCTAACCCTAATTCAAATTTGAAAACTAGCCCTAACGGTAGCCATAGCCCACAAACAGAACTGAGCTATAGCCTTAATACTAACCCTTAACCTAAACCAAATCCTAACACTACACCTATACCTACAACTAATGCTGACCCTGACTCTGACCCTAAAGTTACCTCTAAAAATCACCCTAACCCTAAACTGAACCCAAACACTAGATCTAGCCCTAACCTAACCCTAAAACTGTCCCTAATTGTAAAGCTACTTCTTACATTAGCTGTAGCCCTTAACCCTAACACAAAACCTAGTTCTAATCCGAGCCTCAAACCTAGCTTTAACCCTAACCCTAACCCTAACCCTAACCCTAACCCTAATCCAAATCCTAGCTCTAAGCCTATTCCTTACCCTAAGCCAAACTCTCACCCTAATGCTACCCTAGTTCTAACACTAATCCTTAGCTTACACCAAAACCTAATTCTATTGCTAGTCCTAACTCTAGCCCTCATTCTATCCCTAACCCTAACCCATAGCCTAAACCTAACCCTTACCCTTATTCTGACCCTAACTCTAACCCTAGTTCAAAGCCTGACCTTAACACTAAACCAAACCCTAACACTAGCCCTACCAGTAAATCTATACCTAAAATTAACCATAACACTAGCACTAGACCTAAACTTAATCCTAAATATAGCATAACTCTAGCCCTAGTCCTAAACAAAAACCTAGCCCTAGCCCTAAAATAAACATTACCTAACTCAAAGACTAACCCTATCCTTAGACCTGATCCTAGTTCTAATTCTGGCCCTAAACATAAACCCAATGCTAACCCGAATACTGATGGTTACCCTAACAAAAACCCTATTTTAAACCTTATCCTAACCCAAAACTTAAACCTAACACTAGACATATCTATAACCCTAACCAAAAAATCTAGCCATAACCGTAACCCTAGCATTTACATTACCCATAGCCTTAACACTAGCCATAAACTTCACACAAAACCTAGCCCTAATACAAGCCCTAAACCTAGATCTAAGCATAACCCTAAACCTAATCCTAGCCAAAACCCTAAACCTAATGCTTCCCTAGCCCAAACCCTATCTCAGACACTAAACATAACCCTAGCTCTAACCCTAACCCTAACCCTAACCCTATCCCTAATCCTAACTGTAATGATAGCCCAAATTCTAGCTCTAACTTTATCCATTAGCTTAAACATAACCCTAATCCTAATGCTAACCCTACACCTAACCCTAACCTTAACCCTAACCCTAACTGTAGCCCTGATTCTAATCCTAACCCTCGCCCTAGCCCTAACCCTAGCTCAAACACTAACACTTACCCTAAACCTAACCCTAACACTAACCCTAGGAGTAACCCAAACCCTAGCCCTAATTCTAACCTTAACCTAAGCTCTAACACTAGCACTAAACCTATACATTACTCTAAAACTAACCTGAACTGTAAACCTAACTCTATCCATTACTCTAATCCTAACCCTAATGCTAATTTGAGCCCTAACCTTAAACCTCAACCCAAACCAAACTCTAACCCAGACTCTGACTCTAATAATTACCTAGCTCTCTACGTGATCCCTACCCTAAACCTAACGCTTACACTAGTCCTAGTCATAAACCTATCCCTAACACTATCCCTAAACATAACCCTAGACCTGACATTAGCCCTAGCCCTAACCCTAGCCCTAACCCTAACACAAACCCTAGCCCTCATCCTAAACCTAAACCTAGACTTAATCCTAACCCAAACCCTCACCCTAGCCCTATCCCTAATTAAACCCTCTCCCTAGCACTAAACCTAGCTATATAACCCCATCCCTTCCCCTAAAACTAACCCTAACCCTAGCCCTAACCATAGGCCTAACCCTAACAGATTTCATAGCACTAATCCAAGCCCTATTTTAACCCTAAACTTAACCCTACCCCTACCCCTAGCCCTAAGACTTAACTCTAACTCACACCCTAGCCCTATTTCTATTTATAACTGTATTCATTACTTTAACCCTCACAATAGCCCTAACCTGAGCACTAACCCTAGCCATAGCCCTAACCCAAATCTAACCATAACTCTAAATCTAAGCCTAATCTTTAGCCTAAACCTCATTCTACCACTAGCTCTAACACTATTGCTAATCCAAAAACTAGCCCTAATCTAAGCCCTAGCCCTAAAACAAAACCGAGCCCTTGCTCTTACCCTAAACCTTAAGCTAAACCAAACCCTAACCCGTAACCAGCCATAACCCAAGCTCTAATGTGAGTCCTAGGCCTAAAACTAACCCTCACCCTGACTCATATCCAAACACAAACCCAGCTCTAAATATTACCCTAACCCTAAAACTAATGCTAACACTAGACCTAGCTGAAATCCTAACCCTAAAATTAACCCTAATTGTAACCCTAGTTCTTACATTGGCCTTAGCCAAACCTTAGCCCTAACTGTATCACAAAAATAGCCCTAATCCGAGCCGTAACACTAGATTTAACCCTAACCTTAACCCTAAAACTAGCCCTAAACCTAACTTTAATCCTAGCCCTAACCCTAGCTCTAATTCTCTCCATTACCCTAAGCCAAACCCTATTCATAATGCTAACTCTAGTCCTAATCCTAATCCTGAGCCAAACCCAAACAATAACCTTATTACTAGTCCTAACACTATCCTTCATTCTAGATCTAACCCTAACCCAAAACCTCACCCTAACTTTCACCCTTATTCTGTCCATAACATTAATTATAAGTCTAAACCTGATCCTAAACCGAAACCGAAACCTGAAACTAGCACTACCAATAAACTTATACTTAAACCTAACCCTAACACTAGCCCTAGACCTAATCCTAATCCTAAATCTAGCTATTACTCTAGTTCTTGACCTAAACAAAAACTTAGTGCTAGTCCTAACAATAACCCTTAACCTAAACCAAACACTAACCCTACCACTAGACCTAACCCTAGTCCTGTTCTGGCTTTCAACCTAACCCTAACTTTAACCTGAACACTGGCCATGACACTAACATTAAAACTAGCTCTAAACCTGACCCTAACGCAAAACCTAAACCTAACACTAGACTTAGCCGTAACCCTAACCCTAAAACTAGCTCTAATCAGAACCCTAGATCTTACATTACACATCACAATATCCCTAGGCCTAAACCTAAAACAAAATTAAATAACCCTAACCCTAATCGAGGCCTAAACCTACCCAAAGCATAACGCTCATCCTAACCCTAATCCTAGTCCTAACCCTAACCCTCACCTTAGTCCTAACCCTAGCTCAAAGCCTAACCCTGAGCCTAAATATAACCCTAGGACAATCCCTAACCACAACCCTAACCCTAGCCCTCGTCGTAAACTTAACCCTAGACCTAACACTAGCTCTAACCCTAGCCATTACCCTAACTCTAACCCTAGCCCTAATGATAACCCTATCCCTAAACCTAGCTGAAACCCTAACCCAAACCATAAACTTAACCCTCACCTAACCCTAAACCTAAACCTTGCCATAGCCTTAACCCTAAATCAAACACTAACCCTTACCCTAAAACCAACAGTAAACCTAGCCCAAAAAACTAAACTTAAACCTAAACCTAACCTTTACCAAAAAGCTAACCTTACATCTAACCCAATCTATTACTCTAAACCTAATCCTAACTAGCCTTAACCCTAAACCTAACACTGACCATAACAATAAACCTAACGCTCGTCCTAGACCTAACTCTAGCTCAAAACCTAAACTTTACCCTAAATATAACCCTAACCTACACTAAGCTAGGGTTACTAGCCCTAACCCCAAACCTAACCTAACTGTAACCCTAATCCTAACCTACCCTAGCCCTAACAATAGCTCTAACCCTATATATTATCCTTATGATAACCCTAATCCTGATGCTAACCCTAGGCATAACCCTAGCCCTTTTACTAACCCTAGAGCTCTCCATTGCCCTAAACATACCCTGAAACCTAAACCTAACACAATCAATTACCCTAAGCCTAACCCTAAACCTAAAGCTCATTTGAGCCCTATCCCAAATCCTTAACCTAAAACAAACCCTAACCCTGATCCTGACCCTAAAAATACACCTAGCTCTAAACCTGACCCTTACCCTAAGCCTAACACTTACACTAGACCTAGACAAAAACCTAACCCTAAATCTACCCCAAAACTGTATCACTAGAACTGACATTAGTCCTAGACCTAATTCTAGACCTAACCCTACAACAAATCCTAGCCCTCATCCTAGCTTTAATCCTAGCCTTAATCATAACCCTAACCCCAACCCTGGCCCTAACCCTAATTCTCACCCTCACTCTACCTCTAAACTAGCTATAACACCATGCCTTACCCTAAAATTAATTATAACCCTAGCCCTAACAATAGGCCTAAGCTGAACGCTAACCCTAGCTTTAATCCTAGCTCTAAGTTAGCCCAATCCCTAAAACTAACCAAAACTCTACACCTAAGACTAACTATAACTCTCACCGTAGCCCTAGCCCTAGTTCTAACCCTATCTGTTACCATAACTATAACCCTAGGCCTAACCCTTGCCCTATAGTTAGACCTAGCCCTAATCCTAGATCTAACGCTAAATCCAAATCTAACACTAATCCAAAGCCTAAGCCATACACTAACACTAGCCTTGACCCTAATGCTAATCTTATAACAAGCCCAAACCCTAAACCTAGGACTAAAACAAAACTGAGCAACAGCCCTAACCCTAAACTTTAACTTAAACCAAACACTAACACTACACCTAGACGTAAACCTAGCCCTAATTTGAGTCCTAACCCTAACCTTAAAACTTACCCTGACCCAGACTCATAACCTAACACTGACCCTAGCTCTAAAGACCACCCTAAACTTAAACCAAATCCTAACAGTAACCCTAGCCCTAATTCAAGTCATAACCCTAACCTTAAAGCTAACCCTGACCCTGAGTGATATCGTAACAGTCACCCTAGCTCTAAACACAGCCCTCACCTTAAACCGAACACTAACAGTAACCCTAGCCCTTATTTGAGTCCTAACCCTAACCCTAAAACTATCCCTGATGCTGAATCATAACCTAACAATAACCCTACCTCTAAATGTTACCTAACCTCAAACCTAAACCTAACACTAGACATACGCTTAACCCTAACCCTAAAACTGACCCTAATTATAACCCTGGCTCTTACATTAGCCAATGCCCAAATCTAGCCCTAACCCTAACACAAAAAGAGGCTCTAATCCGAGCTCTAAACCTATATTTAACCCTAACCATAACCCTAACTCTAGCATTAACCCTAGCTCTAAGGCTATCCCATAACCTAAGAAAAACCCTAACCCTAATGGTAACCCTAGACCTATCTCTAATCCTTAGGCAAACCAAAACCCAAACCCTATTAATAGTACTAACCCTAGCCCTCATTCTAGCTATAACCCTATCCCAAAGCCTAATGCTAACCCTGACCCTTATTATGACCCTTACACTAACCCTAGGTCTAAAACTGACCCGAAACCTAGACCAAACACTAACACTAACCCTAGACCTAAACCAAACCCTAAATCTAGCCTTAACTCTAGCCCTAGAGCTAAACATAAACCTAGCCATAGCCCTAACAATAATCCTTAACCTAACTCAAACACTAACCATACCCCTAGACCTAAACCTAGTCCTAATTCTGGCTGTAACCCTAACTCTAACTCTAACCCAAACACTGACCCTGCCTTTAGAGTAAACCTATCTCTAAATGTGAACATACACAAAAATCTAAACCTAACACTAGACCTAGCCATAAACCTAACCCTACAAATAGCCCTCAACATAACCCTAGTTCTTATATTACCCATAGCCCTAATCCTAGGCCTAAAGCTAACACAAAACTTAGAGCTAAACCTAGGCCTAAATCAAGCCTTAAGCATAACCCTAACCCTAACCCTAACCTAACCCTTGCATAATCCTAGCTCAAAGGCTAAACATTACTCTAAACATAAACCTACACCTATCCCTCAATATAACCATCACCTTAGACCGAATCTTAACCTTAACCCTAGACCTAAACCTAGGTCTAAACATATCCATTACTCTAAACCAAAACCTAAGCTTATTAATAATCTTAGGCTTAATGCTTACTCTAAACCTAAATGGAAAACTAAACGTAGACCTAACCTTAAACCTCACACTTGCCATAGACCTAAACCTAGCTCAAACCCTAACCCTTACTATAAACCTAAATATATCCATAGCCCTAACTCTAAGCCTAAACCACAATCTAAAGTTAAACATATCCCTAAATCTACATCTAATCGTATACTTTACCGTAACCCTAACCCTATCCCTAATGATGTCCCTAGCCCTAATCCTAACCATAACCCTATGAGTACTATAATTTTATCCCTAGAAGTAAACCTAAACCTAACTCTCACCTTAGCCTAACCCTAGTTTTAACCCTAACCCTATCCCTAATTCAAGACCTATTCCTAACCATACACCTAGCCCTAAACTTAGCTCTAATCCTATCCATTATAGTAACCATAACCCTTACCCTAATGCAAACCCTAGGCCTAACCTTAATCCTATCACTAACTCTAACCCTATCAATTACCCTAAACCTAATGTAAACTCTAAACAAAACCCTAACATTACCATAACCCACACCCTAATGCTAATTCAAGCCCTGACCCTAAACCCTAACCTCAACCAAACTATAACACTGACTGTAACCCTAATATATCTACTAGCTCTAAAACTGACTTTTACAATAAACCTAACACTTACACTAGACCAAGCCATATCCCTAATGCTAAAATTATCCCCATCCATAAGCTTAGACCTGACATTAACTATAGCCCTAATTCTAGCCCAAAACCTAACACAAACCCCAGCCCTTATCCTAGACCTAAACCTAGCCTTAATCCTAACTCTAAACCTAACTTTAGGCCTAAACAAAAAACTAACCCTAGCCCTAATCTTAGCCCTAATTTAGACCTATTCCTAACCCTAGCCCTAACCCTAGCCCTACGACTAACTCTAACTCTCACCCTTGCCCCATCCCTAGTTCTAACCCTATCCCTTAACGGAACTCTAATCCTACACCTAACCCTAGCTTTAACCCTAGCCCTATCATTATCTCTAGCCCTAACCTAGGTCTAATTTTAATGCTAAATCAAACCCTAACCCTAAGACTAACCATAACCCTAATCTTAACTCAAAATCTAACTTTAAACCTAGCCCTAAAACAAAACCGAGCCATAGCACTAACCCTAACCCTTAATGTAAACCAACCCTTAACCCTAACCCTAACCTTAGCTCTAATTCTAGTTTTAAGCTGAAAACTAGAACTAACACTGACCCTGACTCTGACCATAATACTAACCCTAACCCTAAACCTAACAGTAGACCTACTACTAACCCTAACCCTAAATATAACCCTGTTTGTAACCCTGGTACTTACATTAGCCTTACCCCTAACCCTAGCACTAACTTAACCCCAAACCTAGCCCTAATCCAAGCCCTAATCCGAGTTTTAACCCTAACCCTAATCCTAAACCTAGCCCTAATAAAAACCATAACCCTAGCCATAACCCTAACTCAAACCCTACCCATTGCCATAACAATAACCCTAGGCCTAAACCTAACCCTATCCCTAATCCTAAACTTATGCATTATTCTAAACCAAACCTAAACCCTAAACCTCACCTTATTATTACACTAACACAAACCATAACGCTAATTTGAGCCCTAACTTTAAACCTTAACCTATCCAAAACTTCTAACCCAGAACATGACCCTAATAATACCCCTAGCTCTAAACCTGACCCTAACCCTAAACCTAACCCTTACATTACATGTAGCCATAAACCTAACCCTAAAACTATCTTTAACCATAACCCTAGATCTGATATTAGCCCTAGCCCTAATCCTAGCCCTAACCCTAAAATGAACCATAGCCCTCATCCTAGCCCCAAACCTAGCCTTAATCATAACCCTAATTCTAACCATAGCCCTAAACCTAATTCTAGCCCTTAACCTATGTCTAACCCTAGTTATAATGCCATTCCTTACCCTAAACTTAACCCTAACCCTAACACTAGGCCTAAGGTGAACACTAAACCTAGCCCTAATCCTAGCCCTATTTTAATCCTACCCCTACCCCTAACCCGAACCCTAGCTCTCAGAGTAACTCTAACTCTCACACTAGCCCTATTTCTACTTCTAATCCTATCCATTACCGTAATCTTAACCCTAGCCCCAAACCTAGTCATAACCATTGCCTAATCCTTATTCATAGTCCTAACCCTAGATCTAACCCTAACTCAAAATCTAACCCTAAACCTAAGCCTAAGCCTAACATTAACACTAGCCCTAGCCCTAACGCTAATCATAAAACTAGCCCTAACCCTAACCCTTTCAGTAAAACAAAATCCAACAATAGCCCTAACCATAAAGCTTAACTTAAACCAAACCTTAACACTACACCTAGACCTAACCCTAGCCCTAATTTGAGTCCTAATTTTAACCTTAATACTAACCCTAACTCTGACTCATATCCTAACACTCACCCTAGCTCTAAACACCACCCTAACCTTAAACTGAACCTTTACAGTAACCCTAGCATTAATTCGAGTCCTAACCCTAATCTAAAAATAAACCCGACCCTGACTATTAACCTAACATTAAGACTAGCTCTAAATTACAACCTAACCTTAAATCTAATCCTAACACTAGAGGTTTAACCCCTAACCATAACGCTAAAACTAACCCTAAAATTTCTAGTTCTTACATTAGCCATTGCACTAACCGTAGCCATAACCCTAACACAAAAACTAGCCCTAATCTGAGCCCTAAACCTAGCTTTAACCCTAACCCTAGCCCTAACCTTAGCTCTAATCCTATTCCTTACCCTATGCCAAACCCTAAAGCTAATGCTAATCCTAATCTTTACCCTAATCCTTAACCTAACCCAAACCCCAACACTATTAGTAGTCCTAAACCTAGACCTCATTCTAGCTCTAACCATAACCCAAACCCTAACCCTAACCCTGACCCTTATTATGACCTTAATACTAATCATAGGTCTAAACCTTAACCTAACCCTAAACCGAACCCTAACACTAGCCCTACTGGTAACTTTAAACCTAAACCTAAGCCTAACACTAGCTCTAGACCTAAGCCTAATCCTAATCTATCTATAACTCTAGCCCTAGACCTAAAGAAAAACCCAGCCCTAGTCCTAACAATAACCCTTAGCCTAAAGCCAAACACTAACCCTTCCCCTAGACTTAACCCTAGTCCTAATTCTGGCTTTCACATTAACCATAACCCTAAATTGAACACTGACCCTGACACTAACACTAACCTTACCTCTAAACATCACCCTAACCTAAACCTAACCCTAAAACTATACTTAGCTCTAACATTAACCCTAAAACTAGCCCTAATCATAACAAAGTTCTTACATTTACCATAGCCATAACCTGTCGCAAAACCTAGCCCTATCCGAAGCCTTACCCTAGCTGTAACCCTAAAGCTAACCATAATCTTAAGCTTATCCATAACCCTGAAACTAAGCCTAATCCTAGACCTAATACTAAGGATAACACTAGCTCTATCACTAGCTCTAAACCTATCCATTACCCTAATGATAACCCTAATGCTTCTGCTACCCTAGGGCAAAACCTAATCCTATCCCTAACCCTAAACCTATCCATTACCCTACACCTAACCTGAACTCTAAACCTAAAACTGTCATTAACCTATCCCTTACCATAATGATAACTCGATCCTTAAAAGTAAACCTTAATCTAATAAAAACCCTAACCCTGACTCTGACCCTACTAATACCCATAGCTCCAAACCTGACCCTAACAAGAAACCTAACCCTTACTATAGATCCTCGCTATAAACTAACCCTAAAACTCTCTCTAACTGTAACCCTAGACCTGACATTAGTCCTAGCTCTAATCCTAGTCCTAATCCTAACACAAACCTTAGCCCACATCCTAGACATAAACCTTACCTTAATCATAAACCTAACCCTAACCAGAACCCTGTTATAATTAATACCCTAGTCCTGAAAGTAGCTATAATCCCATCCCGTAACCTAACCCTAACCCTAACCCTAACACTAACACTAACCCTAGCCCTAAATCTAGGCCTAACCCTAACACTAACCCTAGTCCTATTCTCAGCCCTAATTAGGCCTATCCCTGTCCCAACACTAACCCTAGCCCTAAGACTAACTCAAACTCTTACCCTAGCCTTATACCTAGTTCTAACCCTATCCCTTACCATCACCCTAAACCTAGCCCTAAACTTAGCCCTAATCCTAACCCTATCATTACCCCTAGCTCAAAGCCTAGATCTAAACCTAACTCTAAATCTAACCCTAAAACTAAGCCTAAACCTCACACTAACACTAGCCCTAATCCTAACATTAATCCTAAAACTAGCCCTAACTCTACTCCTAGCCCTAATACAAAACCGAATCATAACCCTAACCCTAACACTTAACCTAAAACAAACCCTAACCCTATACCTAGCCCTAATCCTATCTCTAATTCTAGTCCTAACCCTAACCTGTAAACTAATCGGGACCCTGACTCTGACCCTAACTTTAAACCTAGCTCTATACATCATTGTAACCATAAAGTTAAAACTAACACTAGTCGTATCTCTAACCCTGACCCTATGACTAGCTCTAATCATAACACTACTTCATACATTAGCCATAGCTTTAACCCTAACCCTAACCTAACCCAAAACCTAGCCTTATTCTGAGTCCTAAACCTAGTTTATATATATATATATATATATATATATTTAGTTTTCGGTGGACACAACATCTTTATTTTATTGGTATGTGGTGCTGAGGATCGAACACAGCGACCCATGCATGCCAGGTGAGCACGCTACTTCTTGAGCCACATCCCCAGCCCCTAAACCTAGTTTTAACCTTAAATGTAAACCTAACCCTAACCCAAACAAAAGCCCTAATCCTATACATTACCCTACCCCTAATCTTATGTCTAATTCTATCAATTACCCTAATGATAAACCACCCTTATGCTAACACTAGGCCTAAACCTAACCCTAACCCTAATCCATTCCAGTAAACCACACCTAAACCCTAAACCCAACACTTTCACTACCTTAACCCTAAACCTAGTGATAATTCAAGCCCTAAACCTAAACCCTAACCTAACCCAAACTCTCACCTTGATCCTGACCCTAATAATAACCCTAGTTCTAAAACTGACCCTTAGTATAAACCTTACCCCTACACTGGACTAAGCCATAAACCTAAAACTATCCCTAACTGTAACCCTAGACCTGACATTAGCCCTAGCCCTAATACTAGACCTAACCCTAACACAAATATAAGCCCTCATCCTAGCCCTAAACCTAGTTTTAATCATAACCCTAAACCTAACCCTAGACCTAACCCTAATACTAACCCTTGCCCTAGCACTCAACCTAGCTATAACCCAAAACCTTACCCTAAACATAACCCTAACTCTAACCCTAACACAATGTCCAAACCTAACACTAACACTAGCCCTAATTTAGCCCTATTCCTAACCCTAACCCTAACCCTAGCACTAAGACTAATTCTAACTCTCATACTAGCCCTATGACTAGTTCTAACCCTAACCCTTACCATAATCCTAAACCTAACCCAAACTCTAGTCCTAACCCTTTCCCTATCCTTAGACCTAGCCCTAACCATAGATCAAAACCTAACTCTAAATCTAACCCTAACCCGAAACCTAAGCATAACCATTATAAATACATTTATATTTAGACTCTGTGTCTACAGATGTTGGCTTTAATTTTTATTTAGAATATAGTCATTAGTTTCATAAAAGGCATACCAATTCTGGTGGTGTATAGAGAACTGAGGGTCAGGGGTAGGATTCTATGTTAAGGGGGAAAGAAGTGAGGGTATGTGATGATTCTAACTTAGCAAATTTGGAGGAGAACTCTAATGAATAGACAGGGGTAATTTATGGAAGAAGGTATAAATTGAAACTCCTTATCTGTATTCATAAAATTACTCCATGTAATTAGGAGGCTGAAAGTGGGATATAGGGAGAAAGAAAAAACAAGAAAAAATAACAAGGAAAGAAAGAAAGAGAGGGAGAAAAAATAAGAGCAAATAAAGGGGTGGTGAGGTGGGGCCTATGCAATTCCTCTATATTATACAATTCTAGTGATTCAGTTCTTAAAGTCCAATTTCATGGAAAGTTCTTGGTTTCACATATGTTGTGGTTGTGAGGACCAGAGGGGGAAGGGTACAGGAGAATGGATGAGAAGAGCAAGAAAAGAAAAGTAAGAAAGAAAAAAAAAGTCTCTCAGAACTCTGTTTTCTTTTCTTGCAGTAGGTGGAATTGTCGATTCCTAGCTTGAGTCTCTGTGCTCAGTGTGGTGGAGGTAGCCAGGATGAGAGGGCTTGAGCTTCTACCTAGAGCCTCCTTACTGAGTCTCTGAATTGGAAACCAGATGCCTGTACAGTTGCTGTTCCTCATTGATAGCTACACTCCCCAAAAGCTTGTGAGAGAAATCTTGTTATCAAAGCTGGAGGTAGGGGAGTTGGAAACCAGGTACCTGATAAGCTGCAGAACCAAGCTGGTAGCCATGCCCACCAATAGATGGCGAGTAAGGTTTTGCAAGATGGATTCCATCTATTTTCCATGTATGCTGTTTGGTGAGGTGGGTGGTTCTGGAGTGACCTTGTGCTGTGTCCAGAGCTCAGTCTGGTGACCTGCAAGCAAACCTTCTGTGTTCTGTGCTGCCTTCCATCTGCACAGAGAGTACCCGTGCGGCTGAGACTGCTGTCTGTGCCCAGAGAAACTGTGCAGCTCAGCCTTCCATCTGTGCCGAGAGCACCCATGGGGCCGTAATTTTTTTTTTCAAGTTTCTATGGTACCGGGCAGGATTCATCTTTTACTTAGCCTTACTGTGCTTCAGAGGTTTGGGCCTTGTTGGTTCAATGGTTCAATGTCAGGAACAGTTTGTATTTTAAAGTTTCCCTTCATCATGGCTTATTGATGTGAATGAAAATTGAGCTGGAAATCAAACAGGGTTAGCAGGAGGTGCTTGAAACTTCACACAATCAGTTCTCAGTGGGCACTCTCTGGTTTCTTTCTTTTGAAGGTAGGCCAAAGGTGAAGCATGCAAAAGCAACTGTATCCGAGAGCCCTTAAGGAGAAAACAGAGAAACATGTATTTACTGAAATAAGTCTCCCAAAAATTTGATCAGATTTCTTTGATACTACACAGAATTCATCTTTTAGCTTGTTCCACTAGGATCCCCAAGTTGGCACTTCTAGGATCAATGGTTCCCTAAAAAGGTAAGGGTTAGTGTTATGGTTATGGCTAGCTTTAGAGCTAGTGTTAGGTTTAGAGTTTGTTTTGTTCAAATTTCATTGATACTGGGAAGATTGTTCTTTTACCTAGCCTTACTATTCACTCCAGTTTTGAGACTTCTCGGTTCAATGGTTTGCTTTTGATAATAGTTTGTTTTTAATGTGTCACTTCATTTTGACCTATATGGGTAAATGCATATGGAGCTGGAAATCAGAGCGTTGGTGCTAGCTGGTTGAAACTTCATTACTCTATCAGTTGTCTGTGGGAACTCTCTGGTTTCTTCCTTGTCAAAGTAACCATAAGCTGAAGCATGCAAAACAACTTTATCCAAGAGCACTTTAGGAGTAAACAGGGCAATATGCATGTACTGAAATTCCTCCCCCAATAATTTGGTCAGATTTTTTGATACTGTGCAGGATTCATCTGTAAGCATTCCCCACTAGTCTCCCCAAATTTAAAACTTTTATGATCAAAGGTTCTCTTAACAGATTAGGCTTAGTGTTAGGTTAGAGTTAGGGCGAGTGTTAGAACTAGTGTTAGGGTTAGAGTTAGTTTTTAACAACTTTTTGGATACAGGGCAGGATTTATCATTTTCCTATTCTTAGTATGCTGCCCAAGTTTGGGCCTCCTAGTTAAAGGTTTGCTCTCAGAAGCAGTTTTAATTTTCATGTGTCATTTCATTTTGCCTTATAGGGGTGAATGGAGATGGAGCTGGAACTCAAACAGGGTTTGTGCTAGCTGCTTGAAACTTCACACACTCAATCATTATTAAGTTAGAGATAGGGTTACAGCTAGTGTTTTGTTAGATTTAGTATTGTTCAAATTTCTTTGATACTGGGCAGGATTCAACTTTTACCTAACATTACTATATTCTTTAGGTTTTGGCCTCTTGGTTCAAGGGTTTGCTCTCCTGAACAGTTTGTATTTTAAGTTTTTATTTCATTTTTACCTATGTGCATAAATGGAAATGGAGCTGAAAATCCAACAGGGTTGGTGCTAGCTACTTCAAACCTCACACACTCAATCAGTTTTCTATGGACATTCTCTGGTTTATTCCTTGTAAAAGTAGCCCTAAGCTGAAGCATGCAAAGCAACTTTATGTGAAAGCACTTTAGGAGAAAACAGGGAAATATGCATGTACTCAACTACCTCCCCAATTATTTGGTCAGATTTTTTTGATATTGTGAAAGATTTATCTGTTATCCTACCCAACTTGGCTCCCCAAGTGTGAGACTTCTAGAATCAAAGGGACTCTAAACAGGTTAAGGTTAGTGTTAGGGTTAGTGTTAGGACTAGAGTTAGACCTAGTGTTAAGGTAAGAGTTTTGTTTTCAAAGTTCTATGATACTGTGAAGGATTAATCTTTTTCCTATTTTGAGTATAATCCAAATGTTTGGGCCTCCTACATAAAGGGTTTGCTTTCAGAAACAGTTTCAATTTTCATGTTTCTCTTCTTTTTGCCCTATAGGGTGAATGAAAATGAAGCTGGAAATCAAACAGGGTTTGGGCTAGCTGCTTGAAACTTTCACCCACTCATCAATTTTCAGTGAGCATAATCTTGTGTTTGCCATTGAAGATGCCGTAAGATGAAGTAGAAAGAAACAGCTTTATTTCTGAGTGCTTTAGGAGCCAGCAGACTACCCATGTACTGAAAGAGCTTCAAATTTTTTTGGTCGGATTCATTTGATACTGTACAGGATTCATCCTTGTCCTAGCCTTAGTAGGCTCCCCAAGTTTGGGCCTTCAAGGTTCAATGGTTCAGTGTCAGGAACAGTTTGAATTTTTAGGTTTCAATTCATAATGGCCAATAGGTGTGAATGGCAATGGAGCTGGAAATAAAACAGGGTTGGTGCTAGCTGCATGAAACTTCACACACTCAATAAGTTCTCTGTGGGCACTCTTTGGTTTTTCTTTGTGAAAGTGCCTTAAGCTGAAGCATGGAAAACAATTGATCCATGTGCACTTTAAGAAAAAAATAGGGAAATATGAATGTACTAAAATACCTCCCCCAATTTTTCATCAAATTCTTTGATACTGCCCAAGATTCATCTGTTAAGTTGGGCTGCTTGGCTCCCCAAGTTTGGGACTTCTGTGATCTTAGGTACTCTAAACAGGTTAGAATTAGGTTAGGGTTGGGTTAGATCTAGTGTTAAAGTTAGAGTGAGTTTTGTTCAAATTCATTTGATACTTGGAATAGTTCATCTTTTACATAGCCTTACTATTTTCCCCAGGTTTGGGCCTTATCCCTTCAATGCTTTGCTGTGAGGAACAGTTTGTATTTTAAGGTTTCCTTCATTTTTGACCAGTACGGGTAAATGGAAATGGAACTTGAAATGAAACATGGTTGGTGCTCGCTGCTTAAAACTGTACACACTCAATCAGTTCTATGTGGGCACATTCTGATTTCTTCCTTGTGAAAGTTTCCCAAAGTTGAAGCATGCAAAAACTTCTTTATCTGAAAGTACTGTAGGAGACAACAGGGAAATATACATGTACTGAACTACCTTTCCAAATTATTTGGTCAGATTTCTTTGATACTGCACAAGATTCATCTGTTGGCTTGCCCCACTAGGCTCCCTTAATTAGGGACTTCTATGATAAAACGTTCTCTAAACAGATTAGGGTTAGGTTTATGGTTCAGGTAAGGGCTAGGTTTAAACCTAGTGTAAGGGTAGAGTCAGTTTTGTTCATGTATCTTTGATACTGGGCAGGATTCATCTTTAACCTAGCCTCACAATGTTCCCTGGTTTGGGCCTTCTCGGTTTGGTTCGCTTTCAGGAACGGTTTGTATTTTAAGATTTCACTTCATTTTGAATTATTTTGTTGAAGAGAAATGGAGCTCGAAATCAAACAGGGTTGGTGCTTGCTGCTTGAAACTGCACACACTCAATCAGTTCTCTGTGGGCACTCTCTGGTTTGTTCCTTATGAGTGTTGCCCTCAGTTGAAGCATGCAAATCAACTTTATCCCAGAGCACTTTTGGAGAAATCAAGGAAGTATGCATGTACTGAAACACTTCCCCCAATTATTTGCTCAGATTTCTTTGGTACTGTGCAGGATTTATCTGTTAACTTTCCCCACTAGGCTCCCTTTGTTTGGGACTTCTATGATCAAATATTCTCTAAACAGGCTAGGGAGAACTGTATGATTAGGAATAAGGATAGATCTAGTATTAGGTTTACAGTAGTTTTGTTCAAATTTCTTTGATACTAGGCAGGATTTATCTTTTACCTAGCCTTAGTATGTTCCCCAGATTTGGGCCTTCTAGGTTCACTGGTTTGCTGCCAGTATTTCAGTTTTTATTTTAAGGTTTCACTTCACTTTGATCTATATGGGTAAATGAAAATTAAGCTGGAAATCAAGCAGGGTTTTTGCTAGCTGCTTGAAACTTCACACTCTCAATCAGTTCTCTATGAAGACACTCTGGTTTTATCCTTGTTAAAGTATCACAAAGATAAAGCATGCACAAACAACACTATGTGAGAGCATTTTAGGAGACAATAGGAAAATATGCATGTACTGAACTACCTCCCACAATCATTTGGCCAGATTTCTTTGATACTGGGCAGGATTCTTCTGTTAGCTTGCCCTACTAGGCTCCTCAACTTTGAGACTTCTATGATCAAAGGTTCTCTAAACAGGTTATGGTTAGGCTTATGGTTAGATTTAGGTCTAGTGTTAGGGTTAGAATTCGTCTTGTTCTAATTTCTTTGATACTGGGCAAGATAAATTTTTACCTAGCCTTCTATGTTCCCAGGTTTTGGCCTTCTCGGTTCCATTCTTTGCTAACAGGAACAATTTGTATTTTATGGATTCACTTCATTTTGACCTACATGGGTAAATGGACATGGAGCTGGAAATCAAACAAGGTTGGTGCTAATTGCTTGAAACTTCACACACTCAATCAGTTCTCTGTGGGCGCTCTCTGGTTTGTTCCTTGTGAAATTAGTAGTAAGCTGAAGCATGCAATACAAATTTATCTGTGAACACTTTAGGAGAAAACAAGGAAATATGCTTGTGCTGAAATAGATCCCCCAATTATTTTGTCAGATTTCTTTGAAACTGTCCATGATTCATCTGTAAGCTTGCCCCACTAGACTCCCCAATTTTGAAACTTCTATGATCAAAGGTTCTCTAAACAGATTATGTTTAGGGTTAGACTTAGTGTTAGGACTAAGTTTAGACCTAGTGTTATTGTTAGAGTTAGTTTTTTTCTTTTTAATTTCTATGATATTGGGCAGGATTCCCCTTTTTCCTATTTTGACTATACTCCAAATATTTGGGCCTCCTATGTAAAATGGTATTCTCTCAGGAACAGTTTCAATTTTTATGTTTCTCTTCTTTTTGCCCTATAGGCGTGAATAGAAATGAAGCTAGAAATCAAACAGGGTTTGTGCTAGCTGCTTCAGACTTCATACACTCAATCAGTTCTCAGTGAGCATTCTCTGGTTTGTTTCCTGTAAAGTATCCCTAAGCTGAAGTAGAAAGAAACAGCTTTATCTCTGAGTGCTTTAGGAGCAAGCAAAATGCATATGTACTAAAAGAGCTTCAAATTTTGGGGGTTGGATTATTTTGATACTGTACAGGATTCATCCTTGACCAACGTTAGTAGGGTTCTCAAGTTTGGGCCTTTGAGGTTCAATGGTTCAGTGACAGGAACAGTTTGAATTTTTAGTTTTCACTACATTATGGCCTATAGGTGTGAATGGAAATGGAGCTGTAAATCAAACAGGGTTTGTGCTAGCTGCATGAAACTTCACACATTCAATCACTTCACTGTGGGCATGCTCTGGTTTTTTCCTTATGAAAGTACCTTAAGCTGAAGCATGAAAAATCAATTTATCCAAGAGCACTTTAAGAGAAAACAGGGATAATAGGCATGTACTGAAACACCTCCACCAATTACTGGTCAGATTTTTTTGATACTGAGGAGGATTCATCTGTAACGTTGCCTTCTAGGCATCACAAGTTTGGGACTTTTATGATTAATCTCTATGAATAGGAAAGGCTTAGGTTTAGGATTAGGGTTAGGACTAGGGTTAGAACTAATGTTTGGGTTAGAGTTAGTTTGTTCAAATTTCTTTGATACTGGTCAGGATTCATCTTTTACCTAGCATTAGCATGTTTCCCAGGTTGGACCTTGTCAATTCAAGGTTCACTGTCAGGAACAGTTTGTGTTTTAAGGTTTCACTTCATCTTGACTTCCATGGGTTAGGGTTAGTGTTAGGGCTATGGCTCGGTTTTGTTTTAGGGCTAGAACTAGAGTTAGGGCTAGATTTTAAATTAGTGTTAGGGTTAGGGCTAGTGTTAGGGTGAGGTTTACACTTAGGGTTAGGCTTAGATTTAGAGTTAGGGTTAGATCCAGAGTTAGAGTTAGGGCTAGGGTTTGTGTTACAGTAAAGGATAGGGTCAGAACTAGGGAAATGGTTAGGATGAGTGTTAGATTTAGATTTAGTACTAGGCTAAGGGTTAGGGTTAGGATTAAAGCTAAATTAGGGCTAGGATTAGGGATAGGGTTAGTTTTAGGGTTAGGCCTAGGGGTAGGGCTAGGTTTAGGATTAGATTTGGTTTTAGGATTAAGTTTAGGGGAATGGGTGGGGTTATAGCTAGCTTTAGGGCTAGAATGAGGGTTAGAATTAGTATTAGTGGTAAGGTTAGTGTTTAGGTTAGGACTAAGGGTAGGTTTAGGGCTAGGGTTTCTGTTATGTTCAGGGCTAGAACTAGGGCTAGGGCTATGTTTAGGGTAAGGGACAGGTTTACAGTCTGGGGTATTATTAGGGTAAAAGTCAGGGTTAGCATTTGGTTAAGGTCAAAGTTTAGGCTTAGGGCTTCAATTAGTGTTAGGTTCAGGCTTAGGTTTCAGTTAAGGTTTACAATAATGGATGGGTTAGGTTTGCAATAGGGTTAAGTTTAGCATTTGGTTAGGATTATGTTTAGTGTAATGGATAGATTTAGAGGTAGGGTTAGGGCTAGGTTACTGTTTGGATTAATCTAGGATTAGAGTTAGGTTTAGGGATAGGGCTATGGTTTGGTTTATGATAAGTGTTAGGTTTAGGGCTAGGGTTATGTTTATGTTAGGGTAAGTGTTAGTGTTTGAGCTAGGGTTAGGGCTAGGGTGAGGGTTAGGTTTATGTTTAGGTCTAGGGATATGTTTATGGTTAGGTTTTGGTTTAGGGTTCATGTTATGGCTAGAGTTTTCATTACAATTAAAGTTAGATTTAGGGTAATGGATAATGTTAGATTTAGGGTTAGGGTTAGGGTATAGATTAGGGCTAGTTTTAGGATTAGGTTTAGTGTATGGCTAATATTTCTGCTAGGGTTAGGGCTATGGTGAGGTTTAGGTTTATGGTTAGGTCTTGGGATACGTTTATGTTTAGGGTTAGGTTTAGTGTTAGGGATAGGGTTATAATTAGGGTTAGAGTTAGTGTTAGAGTAATTGACAGGCTGAGAATTAAAGTTTGAGCTAGGATTAAGGTTAGGATAAGAGCTAGGGTTAGGGTTATGGTTTAGGATAGGGCTAGGGTTATGTTTACAGTAAGGTTTTGGCTTTGAACTAGGGTTAGATCTAAGGCAAGGTTTAGTGTTAGGGTTAGTGTTAGGGCTAGGGTTAGGGTTAGAGTTATGCTCAGGGCTAAGTTTAGGCATAGAATTATGGCTAGGTTTTGTGTTAGATTTAGGGCCAGAGTTAGGACTACTGTTAGGGTTAAGATTAGGGTTAAAATAGGGTTAGGGCTAGGGTTATGTTTAGGGCTAGTATTAGTGTTAGGGTTATGCATAGATCCAGTGTGAGGATTAGTGCCAGGGACTAGAAGGGAGTTCTCCTTCAAAGAATAGCCTGACAGTTACAAGAAACAGCCCCCTGGGAGACATCTTGCCTGGGAGACACCCTGCAGCCATTCATCTCCCTGAGACATCCTGCGGCCATCTGTCTTCCTGAAATATCCTGCATTATCTCACCTTGTGAAGACATCCAGAAACTGCCAATAAGAGAGCTCCCCCATTCCCAGCCCATAAATACCCCTGTGTGAACAATAAAAGTTTGCAGCTTGATCAGAACTCCTGTCTTGCTGTCATCCTTCTGTGTCTCTTGTCCCTTCATTCCTCCCCACCTTAGGTTCGAGGCCCACGTTTATGTGTCCTGCCGGTCGGGATATTTGGCACCCAGTGTGGGGCTAGAGCCTTTGACTGAGGAGGAACGCCGTCCTCCGGGAAGACTTGGCCAAGCGGGAGCTCGCAATCGCCTCGGCAGACACAACCGAGAGACAGATCCAGGAGGAGAGTGAGGACGACGCAAGGTGAGTGACCCACTATGGGACAAGCAGTTTCGTCACATGAGTTGTTTTTGTCAGGCCTCAAGGAGGCCCTCAAGACATGGGGGACGCATGTTAAGAAAAAGGACTTAAAATTATTCTTTTCATACATAGGAGAATTGTGTCCATGGTTTCCCCTTGCAGGGACCATTGATGGTAAAAGATGTCTTAGAGTAGGAGACTGTTTAAAAGATTATTATGAATCCTTTGGCCCAGAAAAGGTGCCTGTTCCCACCTTTTCTTACTGGAACTTAATTAATGAACTTCTTAAAAGTTCACCCTTTGACAATGGTACCTTAAAACTTGTCAGGATTGGGGAAGAGGCTATGCAAAAGACCTCTCATCCCCCCTCCGCATGCCCTTCAGTTAGTATAGACACAGATCCTTCTCAGTCTCCCCAGGACCCTGGGAACCTTCCTGGTCCTGCTCAAAATCCCACCCTAATAAATAAGGCTCCAATGGTTACCAACCACCTTTATGCAGTTTTAAATCCTGGAGACACATTGACCCCTGGAGAGGAGGCTACCTTGGAGAAGGAAGCAGCTCGCTACCATTCAGAAGACCTGCCACCTCTCAGGACCCTGCCACAGCCTATAGGACTTACACATCCCCCTCCCTCCTACATCCCTCCTGCCTTTTGTACTCTGGCCCTTCAGGGGCCAACTGCCCCCTCAGATATTTTTTCTCCACTTCCCCTGCCTAACCTGGCTCCCTTGTGAGAGTCTCTCCAACATAGACGGGAACAGATCCAACTTTTAAAATAATTAAGATCCCTTGACTCTGAGCTCCACTCATTAGCCTTAGGCACGGAGTCAACCCGAGCTGGCCCAAGGAGGTCTAATACAAAGGCTAAGCCATGCCATCGGCCTGTTCTAGCCTTCCCAGTCACCCGCAGTCAGACAGATAAGCCTGCCCAGGCTGAGGACAAAGACTTAGAAGAGGATCAAGAGGAGGAAGCAGGGGAAACGGATCAAGGGGATGAAGCGGGGGAAGGGCAAGAGGAAGATCAAGACTCAGAGGATGAGGAGTTCACCCCTAGGCAAGAAAGAACCCAGAGTGTTTACAAAAAATTAAGCCTGTGCTTTCTTGAAAAACTTAAAAAGGCTTGTGCTCACTATGGACCCACTGCGCCCTACACATTGGATTTACTAGAGAGTCACAGCACACAATGGCTTACTCCTAATGATTGGAAATTTTTAGCCCGAGCTACCCTCAGTGCCAGAGACTTCCTGTTATGGAATGCAGATTTCAAAGAGCACTGTCGGGAAACTGCTCAAAAAAATTTAACTAAGGCCTCCTCTAAATCCTGGACTTACGTTAAGCTAGTGGGCAATGCGCCTTTTGACACTAACCCTAAACAGGCGTGTTTCCCTGCTGGACTTTTGGTGCAGATTCAGACTGCTGGCTTACATGCTTGGAGACGCCTCCCTCAAAAGGGCTCGTCTACCACTTCCCTAGCAAAAATTCGACAAGGGCCTGAGGAGCTTTATAGCGACTTTGTTGCCTGGCTTAACCTAGCCGTGGAGCACCTGCTTGGACCAAGCAAAAGCAAAAGCACCTTTGTAAAACATCTTGCCTTTGAAAACGCCAACCCGGCATGTCAGGATGTTCTTCGACCACATAAGGATAAAGGGGAACTTTCTGACTTTATTAGACTCTGTGCCGGGGTGGGTGTAGCCCATGCCATGGGTCTGGCCATAGGTGCTGCCTTTACTAAGGCCTTTCGCAATCCTGGCTCATGTACTTGCTTTACTTGTAAACAACCTGGCCATTTTGCACGCGAGTGTCTGACAGGCAAACAAAGCCTAGGGATAGCATCTCCTCAAACCGGGGCTAAACCGCCCCCAGCCACCCTTTGCCCTAGATGTGGTAAAGGTCATCACTGGGCCAGTGAGTGTAGATCTAAGACAAATGCCCTTGGACAGCCTACTTCTTCCCACTTCTCGGGAAACTCCCTGCGGGTCCAGCCCCTGGCCCCGACCTCCCCCAGGACAAACACAGGGGCAATAAGGTTTGTTCCCTCCCAAGCTCCCAACCTACCTCAAAATCCTTCTCCACAATTGCCTCCCTCCAACGAGCCACCCCAGGCAGCGCAGGATTGGACCTCTGTGCCACCACTGATACAGTATTAGACTCCATGCAAGGGCCCCCGATAATACCCACTGGAATTATGGGTCCCCCTCCATTTCATACGTGTGCCCTTATTCTTGGAAGAGCCTCTACTACCTTACAAGGTGTTCAGGTCTTCCCTGGTATTATTGATAATGATTTCACTGGAGAAATAAAAATACTGGCCACAGCTATTAATGGAGTTGCAGCCATCCCAGCAGGAACAAGACTGACACAATTAATACTCCTTCCCTTACATTCAGGAGGCACTTCCACCGCCCAGACCCTACCGCAGGGGACTGCCTCCTTAGGCTCCTCTGATGTGTATTGGGTTCAGCCCATTTCTCACAATAGACCCAGCCTTACCTTGCTTATTGAAGGAAAGGACTTCCAAGGAATCCTAGATACTGGGGCTGATGCCACAATTATCTCTCAAAAATACTGGCCATCAGGTTGGCCCCTCACCCCATCCTTGACTGACCTTAAAGGGATAGGACAGTCAAAAAATCCTCTGGTCAGCTCTAAGGCTCTTAGCTGGACTGATAAAGAGGGTAATAATGGAAATGTCACTCCTTTTGTTGTTCCTGACCTCCCTGTTAACCTATGGGGCCGAGATATTTTGAGTCAAATGGAAGTTATTCTTGCCAGTCCCAATTCCATGGTGACTCATCAAATGCTTCGTATGAATTTTGTTCCTGGTACAGGCCTTGGGAGACTGAGACAAGGATTGGTTGAGCCTATACAACCCATACAAAAATCAAATACATATGGACTTGGGTATTTGGATTTTTAGTGTTGGTCCCTGACCCTCCTGTACCCCATGCAGATAAGATTATTTGGGAGACTCAGACTCCTGTGTGGGTGGATCAGTGGCCCCTTACCCAAGAAAAATTGGAGGCTGCCTCCATGTTAGTGCAGGAACAGCTGGCAGCCGGCCATGTAGAGCCCTCAACCTCACCATGGAATACTCCTATTTTTGTTATCAAGAAAAAATCAGGCAAGTGGCGCCTTTCACAAGATTTGCACGCCATTAATAAAGTTATGCGCCTGATGGGAGCACTACAGCCAGGCAATCCCACACCAGTGGCTATTCCCAAAAACTATTGTAAAATGGTTATTGACTTAAAAGATTGCTTTTTTTACCATTCCTTTACATCCTGAGGATAGACCCTATTTTGCCTTTAGTCTCCCTTGCATTAATTTCCAGGGCCCTATGCAGAGATTTCAATGGAAGGTTTTTCCCCAAAGTATGGCCAACAGCCCTAGTCTTTGCCAAAATTATGTGGCTCAAGCAGTAGACCCTGTGAGAGAGCGATGGCCACGAATTTATATTTTATATTACATGGATGATTTGTTAATTGCTGCACCTAATACCCATGACCTTAATAATTGTTACTTGGACCTTTACAAAGCCCTCACTACCTTGGGACTACAGATAGCTCCTGATAAGGTTCAAACACAGGACCCTTATACCTATTTGGGCCTTAAGCTTCAAGATAATCAGATCCAAATTCCTAAAATACAACTACGTGTGGACCATCTTCACAGCCTTAATGATTTTCAAAAATTACTGGGGGATATTCAATGGCTAAGACCATATTTAAAATTACCCACTTGTGTACTTCTGCCCCTTAATGATATTTTGAGAGGTGATTCCCACCCCTCCTCCCCTCGAAAGCTTACTCCCGAGGCACGACAGGCATTAAACCAAGTCACAGAAGCCATTGCCCAACAGTTTGTTACACAAATTTCTTATAACCTTCCTCTGGTTCTGGTTATTTTACACACTCCTCATACACCCACTGGAATATTTTGGCAGCGGGATCCACATTTAAAAAATAAAGTCTGCCCCTTGCTTTGGGTCCATTTACCAACCACATCCTCCAAGGTTATTACTGTTTATTCTGCTCAGGTAGCTTCTATTATTATCAAAGGTCGCTTGCTTTCTCTACAACATTTTGGCAAAGACCCTGATAATATTTTAATTCCATATACTAAGGACCAAACCCAATTTTTATTACAGACAGGGGATGAATGGGGTATTGCCCTATCAGGCTTTTTGGGAACAATTGATAACCACCTCCCCAATGACCCCCTTTTACATTTTGCCCAATTACATCCATTTATTTTTCCCAAAATCACTCAAAAGGCTCCCATTCCTCAAGCCCTTACTGTCTTTACAGACGGTTCCAGTAATGGACATGTGGTCTTTGTTGTCAATAACCAGCCTACCACCTTTAATACTGTCTATCAATCAGCACAGCTTGTGGAATTGTTTGCTATAACACAAGTTTTTATAACATTTTTCGATAAGCCTGTTAATATTTATACAGACAGTGCCTACATTGCTCATTCTGTGCCCCTGCTGGAGATTTCACCCACCATTAAGGCTTCTTCCAATGCGGCCTTTCTGTTTCACCAACTTCAGCAGCTAATTCAGGTAAGACAACACCCATTTTTCTTAGGACACATCAGGGCACACTCTAATCTTCCCAGCCCTCTAACACAAGGTAATGCCCAAGCTGATACAGTAACTCGTTCCATCTTTCCAATTTTTGTTGGCTCCGTTCAAAAGGCCACAGAGTTACACAATCTTCACCATCTAAATTCCCAGAGCCTTCGATTACTTTGTAAAATTACCAGGCAGCAGGCACGAGAAATAGTAAAAGCATGTCCTGCTTGCGCTGTCTCCCTCCCCATTCAACACTTGGGAGTTAACCCCCGAGGATTGCTGCCCAATCAGGTTTGGCAAATGGATGTCACTCATTTTCCTGAATTTGGAAAAACCAAATATATACACGTTTCTATAGATACCTTCAGTGGCTTTATTTTTGCATCACCACATTCTGGAGAGGCTACCAAAGATGTCCTTTCTCATCTTGTTTCAGCCTTTTCCATAATGGGTAAACCAATACGTATTAAAACAGATAATGGTCCTGCATATACCAGTGCCAAGTTTAAACAGTTTTGTGCTACCTTGCAAATTTGTCATACTACTGGAATTCCATACAACCCTCAGGGCCAAGGCATTGTGGAACGTGCCCACCTTACCTTAAAGACTTGGCTAACCCGCCTTAAGGCTTCCGCCCTTGTACTTACCCCTCCTAGGGATCGCCTTAACCATGCATTATTTGCCCTTAATTTTCTTACCCTAGACAGTGAAGGCCATTCAGCTGCAGACAGACACTGGCATCCCTCATCCAATTCTGTTCGCCCACCGGTTATGTGGCGTGATCCCCTTACAAATAAATGGAAAGGCCCAGATCCTGTCCTCATCTGGGGACGAGGCTCAGCTTGTGTTTTGAACCAAGAGCAAGCAGCCCCAAGATGGTTACCAGAACGCCTGGTTAAACAGGTTAATGACTTACCTCAACCCAGGGACAGAGACCCTCCCCCTGAGGACAAATTTTCCTCTTTTTCAGATGCAGCCAATAATCTGTGTGAGGATCCTGCTTAAGGCACTTCTGTTGAACAGGTTTGTACACAGAGGCCTTGGCCCTCCACCTTCCAACATCAGGGAGTACCTTTTTGGCCCTCCCTGCGAATGCAGGGGAGGATCTTGGACTCAGGCTCCCACTAGTTGGACCCAGACTGCTGACTGCTTGACTAAGGTGGCTTACCTCCATGCCGAGGTTGACCATAAACTCGGAGGAGTTCATCAGCCTAAATGGGTATGTGTTAACAAGTCAAAGATTATTCCCCCCAGTACAAGTAAAGCTCTCCAAAATTGTTCTGCAACTTGTATGCATACCCAGGCGATGCATGTCTCTTGTTATGCGTCAGCCTCAATTTGTGTTAACAAGCAGGGAGAACAATTTTTTGAAGCCACCCTAACTAAAACTCATGCAGCAGAGGGGACCACTATTCACTATACTCCCGTTCTCTTTGACTGGGAAGGAGAAGGCATATAAACCAAGTTACAGTCAGCTGGATGCCAAGGCACTGTCGGTAAACCGTCCTGCTGGCCCATTAAGGCCCCCACAGGGGTCTCTGATGGTGGAGGACCCACTGATGCTGTCAAGCATCTTCAGATAATCAAACTTTTGAAACCCCAAATCCCTGAGCTCACATATCATCCCTTAATTCTGCCTAAATCCCAGCTCCCAGATTTAGATACCAATACATTAGATATTTTGGAAACTACCTTCTCCTTGCTTAATAATTCCAACACCACCCTTGATGGTGATTGCTGGCTCTGCATGACAACAGGGGCAATCATGCCTATGGATGTTCCTATTAATTCTATCATAGACAATGATAATACATGCCAACCCGGATTTCCTTTTAAAGTACAGCCTATAGGCACTTTTACATTATGTCTTTTAGGTGTGATGCAAAATAATACCTATGATATTGATGTTGGAGTTACTTCCTTTGGAAATTGCTCAACAGTAAAAAATTATTCCTCACCCACCCCATCTCTTTGTCCCCCCAATGGCACAGTTTTATGTGTGGAGGACACTCAGCCTTCCCCATGCTTCCAGCGAATTGGACTGGTGGCTGTGTTCTTGCCTTATTACTCCCTGATTTAACTATTGTCCCAGGAGATGAACCTATACATACCCATTCCTAGCCTAGACACCTTAGTCAAAAGACACAGGCGGGCAATACAGGCCTTACCACTCCTTGCCAGCCTTGGAATAACAGCTGCTGTGGGCACAGGTACCGCTGGCTTAGGCACGGCTATACACTCTTACTGTCACCTATCTCAACAACTTATAGATGATGTACAAACTCTATCAGGAACCATTAAAGATTTACAGGACCAAATAGACTCCCTGGAAGAAGTGGTCCTTCAAAACAGACGAGGCTTAGATTTGCTGACAGCTAACTAGGGAGGTATTTGCTTGGCCCTAGGGGAACGATGCTGCTTTTATGCCAATAAATCAGGCATAGTACACACTAAAATCAAGCAGTTTCAAGAAGATCTAGAAAAGAGATGAAGGGAACTATTTGAAAATCCCCTCTGGACTGGGGTTAATGGATTTCTACCCTACCTTCTTCCACTATAAGGCCCTTTGTTGGGTTTACTTTTAATGGTGTCCATAGGACCCTACATTATAAACAGGCTGGTACAATTTATTAAAGAACAGATTAATATTTTGGCCTCTAAGCCCATACAGGTTCACTATCATAGTCTGGAGATGGAATACTGTGCTGCCAACATTTAAAATGATGTTTTACCCTTCTCACAGGCTTATTTCTTAAGTTTACATCCCCACAGATCCCCCTTTCTTAAAAGTGTCTTTTTACCTGAACTCAAACAAGACCAAACCAAAAAGTAATTTGTATGGTATTTACTAATTACTGGCCAGTCATCTTTTTAGGACTCTTGCTTTTCTTAGATTCTGTATTTTTTTTGAGCTCATGATTTTGATCCTATAGGCAAGTTAATGTTTTCTGATCAGTTCTATTTTTGATCAACTGTGGAGTTTTTAAACATTGCAATGGAGATTTCACCTGAAAAAATAGCTACAAGACCTTGTATATGTGTTGCATTTGTGTTATGTGTTGTATGTCAGTATGTCTATATGTGTATATGTCCATATATCATGCAGTTATATGACAATTGGCAGATATATGAGGAGCGCTCAGAAAAAAAAAAGAAAAAAAACGGATCCAAATATCTTTGATTCACGTGATTCAAATGGTTCAATTTAAATTGGGTAAACAGATAAAGGTAAAGATGTCTTTAAAATTAAGCTTATAAGTTTTTCTAAGTGTTCAAAAATAAAACCTAATAAAATGTTGATGTCTATGAAATAATTGCTTAAATTCAGAAATTTACAAGTATTGTTTCAAAATGTGAACAAAAAAGAAGGTTAACAGATGGAAAAGAAAAACTAAAAGGTTCTAGATATGGATTTAATAGAGGAAAAATGTGTTCTTTGATAAAAAAGTCTATATGATTAAGTTAACAAAAGGGATTAAGTAAGTGATAAAAAAAGGTCTGTGTAAATTGGTTATATGTGTAAGTTTTTGAACAAGTAATCTTAAAGAAATTAAAAATTATACAACTATGGTTAAACAACAACTGTTATTTTTCAATATTGTAATGTTATTTCTTTAAGAGTTAACTTGGTTAATATAAAATCATCAATGTAATTACGGTGCTATTAATTCATATCTTCCAGGTATACAAGTCTGTAAGGTAGAAGCTTCAAAAGAACATCATATCAAGCTGGTGTTCTGAAGTTGTATGGTAATTTTAGGCTTAAAAGAAAAACATGATGGAGATTTATTTATATCATTTGTGTTCTATAACTGGACTTGTTATCAATAAGATATGTAAAGTTCCATGTTACTTTTACACTGAGATACAATTTAAATGTATTTTTAAGTTAATGAGAGCCTAATCTGTGTGAAGGTTTTATTGTAAAACACAAAAGTACTTTGCTACTTTTCTATAAAAGGTTAAAAGTTTTCAGCCTTTAATTCATGTTTTAGATGTGATATTATGTTGTGTTAGCTAATATTCATGTAAACTTGAACAAAAATTTATGTAAGCTTTGTAAAATGATATCTAAAAAGCAAAGATCAGCTTCAGAACTATAGTACTTAAGATTTATGAAGAGCCTGAGACTATGAAAGAAGTAGGCCAGATTTCAGTACATTTAAAGTTGTGTCCAAAAGTTGGTTTTTGCCAAGATTACTAGGATCTCAAACAGGGGATTATAATGTATAACCCTGCCAAAATTTGAGGTAGCTATTATATAAACTAAATATGTTTTTACCCTAGTTAATTTTAGTTTGTAGCTTGCTTATAGGTGGTCTAAGGATTGCTTGTTAATGTTTTGCAGAGGTACTGATTTAAGAACACACAACCTGGGTTAATTTAAGATAAGGAGTTATCAGCTACAGGATAGAGAGATAGACATTAAAGCCCAGTACTTTTAATATAAGGCTGTTAAAACTTATTTGCTGGATGTTTAAGATTAAGTTCTAAAATTAAAGTTAAATTAAAAGGGCCAAGAAAACCAATATTTGGCTCTTGCCCTCAGAGTCAGTCTGAGTCAGGGAATAGGAGACTTCTCCAAAGAGCTCTGCAACTCTAGGCCACATAACCTCCTGAACAGGGAGATTAATGAGACCAGTGGAGGACAGAAAGCCAATCAGTGCATTTGCTGTGAAGAGGAGGGTCATCAGAAAAGGGAGACATCCCTGATGCTTCCGAGGGAAGCCATATGGTCAAGCAAGGCCTGGACCCATCCTAGCACAAATGGCACTAGCAGAACTGAAAAGCTGTTATAAGCTCCCCGAGGACTCCCAGGGAAACTCAGATGACTGTTAACAATAGATAAAATCAAAAGTCAGTTTGACTTGCTTCATCTTAAACACTTAGCATAGACAGTCAAAGCCAAAACACTGCTATTCCTGGGTATTTTAAATGATAATAATAGTTAAATGTAACTTCCAAGAATAAGTAAACTGGAGGCTGCAAAAGAGATTCTCAGACAGGAATGCCTGATAACCATCAAAAGGGACTGCCAGAATAGTTTTTAGTTTAAGGCCTTTTTTTCTAACCTACACAGGTAGGCTTAATGTTTGCTAGTATGGTTATTCCGCCCTAAGTAACAGAATTAAAGATTTCTCTATTAGACACAGGTCATTAAGGTATGGTCAAATATTTTATATAAGTAAGGGGGAGATGCCAGGGACTAGAAGGGATTTCTCCTTCAAAGAATAGCCTGACAGTGCCAGGGACTAGAAGGGAGTTCTCCTTCAAAGAATAGCCTGACAGTTACAAGAAACAGTCCCCTGGGAGACATCTTGCCTGGGAGACACCCTGCAGCCATCCATCTCCCTGAGACATCCTGCAGCCATCTGTCTTCCTGAAATATCCTGCATTATCTCACCTTGTGAAGACATCCAGAAACTGCCGATAAGAGAGCTCCCCCATTCCCAGCCCATAAATACCCCTGTGTGAACAATAAAAGTTTGCAGCTTGATCAGAACTCCTGTCTTGCTGTCATCCTTCTGTGTCTCTTGTCCCTTCATTTCTCCTCACCTTGGTTCGAGGCCCACGTTGATGTGTCCTGCCGGTCGGGACAGATTAGGTTTTGGGTTAGGGTCAGGTTTAGAGTTAGGGTCAGGGTTAGTGTTCCGGATAGGATTAGGGTTATGGTTAGAGCCAGAATTAGGACTAGTATTAGGTCTAGGTGTAGGGTGTTTAGTTTAGGTTAAGGGTTATTGTTAGTGCTAGAGGTAGGATTTTGTTTAGGTCTAGGGCTAGAATTATAGCTATATTTAGGATTAGTTTTGGGTTTAGATTTAGTGTTAGGGTTAGGTATAGTTATGGTGTTACTGGTAGGGCTAGTGTTAGGGTTTGGTTTAGTGTTAGGGTCAGGTTTAGACCTAGGGTTACTGTTAGGGTCAGATGAGGGTCAGTGTTAGCTTTAGAGGTAGAATGAGGGCTAGAGTTAAGCTTAATATTACGGTTAGTGTTTAAGTTAGGCTAAGGATTAGGGTTAGGACCAGGGTTAGCTTTTGGTTTAGGGTTTGGGTTAGGGTAAGGGATAGGGTTAGAGCTAGGGTTATTGCTAGGGATAGGGTTAAATTTAGGGCTAGTGTTAGGGTTAAGATTAGGGTTTAAGCTTGGGTTAGGGCTAGAACTAGAGTTAGGATTTGGGTTAGGGTTAGGGGAAGGGTTATGACAACGACTAATGTACAAACTAGGGTTACGATTATGGCTAGTTTTAGGGTTAGGGTTAAGGCTAGGTCTAGCGTTAGGGCTACTTTAAGGTTAGGGTGATGTTTAGAGCTAGGATTAGTGTTAGGATCAGCGTTAGGGTCAGGGCTATATTTAGAGTTATGGTTAGGGCTAGGTGTAGGTTTATGGTTTGGTTTAAGTTAAGAGTTAAGATTAGTGATATGGCTTGGTTTTGTTTTAATGCTAGTGCTAGGGGTAAGGCAAGTTTTAGGATTAGCATTAGTGTTAGGATATGAGTCATAGTCAGGGTTAGGTTTAGGACTCAAATTAAGAATAGGTTTACTTTTAGGTTTTACTTTAAGGTTAGGAGGGTGTTTAGAGCTAAGGTGAGTGTTAGGATATGAGTCAGGGTCAGGGTTAGATTTAAGGTTAGGGTTAGGACTCGAATTAAGGCTATGGTTAGGTCTAGGTGTAGCGTTAGGGTTTGGTGTAAGTTAAGGTTTAGGGTTAGTGCTATTGCTCAGTTTGTTTTACTGCTAGGGTTAGGGTTAGGGCTAGTTTTAGTGTTAGACATAGGCTTAGGCTTAGGGTTAGATTTCAAGTTAGGGTTAGATCTAGGGTTAGGGCTAGTATTAAGGATAGGGCAAGGGTTAGGGCTAGGGTTAGAGCTAGGGTTAGGGTTACTATAATGTATAGGGTTGGAACTAAGGGATAAGGCTAGTGTGGGAATTAGAGTTAGTCTTAGGGCTAGGGTTAGGGTTAGGTTTAGGTAAAAGTTTATCTGTAGGGCCACTGTTAGGGTTTGCTCTAGGGTTACGATCAGGTTTATTCCTAGGGTTTGTTTTAGAGTCAGAATAAGGGTCAGGATTAGCATTAGGGTTTGGGATAGGATTATAGCTAGAATGAGGGCTAGGGTCAGGACTATTAATATGGTTAGGATTTGGGTTAGCCTAAGGATTAGGGATAGGTCTATGGTTACCATTAAAGTTAGGGTTTCACTTAGGTAAAGGATAGGTTTAGAGCTAGGATTAGGGTTATGGTTAGGGTTAGGGTTAAAGCTAGGTTTAGGACTCAGATTAGAGCTAGTTTTTGTGTCAGAGTTAGGTCAAGGGTTAGGGCAATCGTTAATGTGAGAACTAGGGTTACAATTAGGTTTAGTTTTAGGATTAGGGTTATGGTAGTTCTAGTGTTAGGGTTAGGTTTAAAGTTAGGTGATAATTAGAGCTAGGGTTAGTGTTAGGATCTGAGTCAGGTTCAGGGTTAGGGTTAGGACTCAAATAAAGGATAGGGTTACTATTAGGTTTTGGTTTAAGGTTAGGATGGTGTTTAGAGCTAGGGTGAGTTTAAGATATTAGTCAGGGTCAGGGTTAGTTTTAAGGTTACTGTTAGGACTCCAATTAAGGCTAGGGTTAGGTCTAGGTGTAGTGTTAGTTTTTGGTTTAAGTTTAGGTTTAGGGTTAGGGCTATTGCTCAGTTTTGTTTTACTGCTAGGATTAGGGTTAGGGCTATTTTTACAATTGTCATTAGGTTTAATCTTAGTGTTAGGCTTAGGCTTAGAGTTAAGTTTAGATTTAGAGTTCCGTTTAGATCTAGGTTTAGGGCTAGGACTAAGGATAGGGCTAGGGTTAGGGTTAAGGTTAGGGTTATGGTAAGAGATAGTGTTAGAACTAGCAATAGGGCTAGTGTAAGAATTAGAGTTAGTCTTTGAGCTAAAGTTAGGGTTAGGGTTAGTGATAGGGCTAGAATTAGGGCTAGGATTAGGGTTAGGGTTAGTGTTCATCTTAACCATAGAGTTAGGGTTAGATGTAGGATTAATTTTAGGGTAAGGGATGGTGTTGTAGCTAGGTTGAGTGGTAGGGTGATGTTTAGAATTAGGGTTAGGCCTATGGTTAGGGTTAGGGTATTGATTAAGGTTAGGTTTATGGCAATATAATGGCTAGGGTTTGTTTTATGGTTAGGCCTAGGATTAGAAGTATGGCTAATTTCAGGTCTAAAATTATGTTTAAAGATAGTTTTAGATTTAGGATTATGGCTACATCTAGTGTAAGGTTTAGGTTAGGGTCAGGTTTAGGGCTAGGCATATTATTAAGGTCAAGGTCTGGGTTAGGATTTGGGATAGGTTAAGGCTTAAAATTAGGGATAGAATTTGCTATAGGGTTAGGGTTAGCATAATGTTAGGCTTAATATTAGGATTCATGTTAGGTTTAGGGAAATGGGTAGGGATAGGTTTAGGGATAGGGTTAGCTTCAGGCCTAGGGTTAGCATGAGGGTTAGGGTTATTGTTATTATAATGGATAGAGTTAGAGCTAGGGTTAGGGCTAGGCTTATGGTTAGGATTATGGCTAGTGTTAGGGTTAGGGTTAGGTTTAAAGCTTGGGTTAGGGCTCAGATTAGGGCTATGTTTTGTGTTAAGTTAGTGCTAGGGTTAGGGTTATGGCAAATGTAAGTACCAGGGTTACAATTAGGGCTAATTTTAGGATTGAGATTAGGGCTAGGTTTAGTGTTAGGGTTAGGTTTAGGGTTAGGGTGATTTTTAGAGCTAGGGTGAATGTTAGTGTCAGAGTCAGGGTCAGGGTTAGTTTTAGGGTTTGGCTTAAAACTCGAATTAGAGCTAGGGTTAGGGGTAGGTGTATGGTTAGGGTTTGGTTTAGTTTAAGGGTTAGTGTTAGAGCTATGGCTTGGTTTTGTTTTAAGGCTAGGGCTAGGGTTAGTGCTAGTTTTAGACTTAGTGTTAGGCTTAGGGCTAGTGTTAAGGTTAGGCTTAGGCTTTGGGTTAGGGTTAGTTTTAGAGTTAGATTTTGATCTAAGTTTAGTGCTAGCTCTATGTATAGAGCAAGGGTTAGCACTAGGTTTAGGGCTTGGTTTATGGTTATGGTAAGGGATAGGTTTAGAACTAGTGATAAGATAGTGTGAGAGTTAGAGTTAGTCTTAGGTCTAGGGTTAGGATTAGGGATAGGGCGGAATTGGGGATAAGATTAGGGCTAGGGTTAGTATTAGGGTTAGGGCTAGGGTTAGAGTTAGCATTAGGGTTAGGATTAAGGCTAGGTTTACGGCTAGGATAAGGACTGGATTTTGTGTTATGGTTAGGGCTAGGATTAGGGCTAGGGCTAATGTCAGGTCTATGGTTATGGTTGAGAATAGTTTTAGGGTTATGTTTGTGGCTAGGTCTAATGTAAGGGTTAGGTTAGGGTAAGGTTCAGGTTTAGAGCGAGCAGAATTATTAGGGTCAGGGTCAGGGTTAGAGTTTGGTTGAGTTTGGGGTTTAGGGTTAGGGCTCAAATTAGCATTAGGGTCAGGGTTAGGGTAATGATAGGGTTTTGTTTAGGGTTCAGGTTAGGTTTAGGGTAATTGATAGGTTTAAGTTAGCGATACGTTTAGTGTTAGGCCTAGGGTTAGCATTAGGGTAGGTGTAATGGTTAAGATAATGGATAGGGTTAGTGCTAAGGTTAGGGCTAGGGTTATGGTTAGTAATAGATCTTGAGTTAGGGTTATGGATAGGGTTAGAAGTAGGGTTAGTTTTAGTGTTATGTTCAGCATAAGGGTTAGGTTTTGAGCTAGGGCTAGGCCTAGGGTGAGGGTTATGTCTAGAATTAGGTCTAGCCGATAAGATTACAGTACAGTTAGGGTTAGAGTTAGGATTAGGGCTAGCGTCATCATTAGGGGTAGTGTTAGGGTTAGAGTAATGGACATGGCTAGATATAGGTATAGGGTTATGTGTAGTGTTGGATTGTGGTTTAGGTTTAGGGTTAGGGCTCTGGTTCTGTTTAGGTTTATGGAAAAGGTTAGGGTTTGAGCTAGAGTTAGGTCTATGTCGAGTGTGACGTTTAGGGTTAGGTCTAGGGTTAGTTTTCTGATTAGGTTTAGAGTTATGATTAGGCCTAGTGTTATCAATAGATTTAGGGTTAGGTTTAAGGTAATTGGTAGGTTTAGAGCCAGGTTTAGGGCTAGGGTTCTGTTTAGGATTAGGGCTAGTGTTAGGGGTATATTTAGCCATAGGTGTAGGTTTTTGTTTCGGGTAAGGGTTAGGCTTTGAGCTAGGGTAGGAGTAATCGAGTATTAGGTTAGGGTTAGGGTTAGGGTTACACATAGGCCTAGGATTAGCGCTAGGTTTTGTGTTAGGTTTAGGCCTAGGGTTAGGGCTGTGGGTAATGTAAGAGCTAGGGTAATGATTATGGCTAATTTTTGGGGTTAGGTTTTTGGCTAGGTCTAGTGTTAGGTTTAGATATTTGGTTAGGGTCAGGTTTATAGGCAGGTTTATGTTAAAGGCATGATCAGTGTTTGCGATAGAGTTCTAGATAGGGTTACAGCCAGAATTAGTACTAGGTTTAGGTCTAGGGGTATGGTTAGTGTTTGTGTTAGGTTAAGGTTTATTGTAAGGGCTTCAGCTAGGTTTTTGTTCAGGTCTAGGACTAGACTTAAGGCTAGATTTAGGATTAGGTTTATGTCTAGGGCTAGTGTTAGGGTTTTGTCTAGGGTTAGGTCAGGTTTTTACCTAGGATTAGTTTTAGGGTCAGAATAAGGGTCAGGGTTAGAATTAGGGTTTGGGATAGGGTTAGAGCTAGAGTGAGGGCTAGGCTTACGACCATTAATAGGGTTAGTGTTTTGGTTGGCCTAAGGATTAGTGATAGGTCTAGGGTTGCCATTATGTTTAGGGTTTTGCTTACGATAAGGGATAGGCTTAGAGTTAGTTTTAAGGCTAGAGTTAGGATTAAGTTTAGAATTAAATCTAGGTTTAGGTCTTGGATTAGGGTTAGTTTTTGTGTTAGGGTTAAAACTAGGGTTAAGGCAATGGCTAATGTAAGAACTAGTTTTACAATTAGAGTTAGGGTTAGGGGTAGGTCTAGTGTTATGATTAGATTAAAAGTTAAGGTGATATTTATAGCTAGGGATAGTGTTAGGATATGAGTCAGGGACAGTGTTAGTTTTAGGGTTAGGGTTAGGACTCAAATAAGGGCTAGGAGTACTGTTAGGGTTCAGTTTAAGTTGAGGTCAGTGTTTAGAGCTAGGGTGATAATTAGGTTATGTGTTGGGTCAGGGTTAGGTTTAATGTTAGGTTTAGGACTTGAACTAAGGCTAGGGTTACTGTTAGGGTTCTGTCTAAGTTCAGGGTGGTGATTAGAGCTAGGACGAGTGTTAGGATATGAGTCAGGGTCAGGGTTAGTTTAAGTTTAGTGTTATGACTCCAATTAGGGCTAGGTTTAGGTCTAGTTTTGTGTTAGGGTTTAGATTAAGTTAAGGTTTAAGGTTAGGGCTATTGCTCAAATTTGTTTTAGTCTTAGGCTTAGGGTTAGGGCTAGGTATAAAATTAGTATTAGGGTTAGGTGTAGTGTTAGTATTAGGCTTAGGCATAGGATTAGGTTAAGATTTGGAGTAAGGGTTAGATCTAGCTTAAAGTTAGGTTTAAGGTAAGGGATAGGGTTAGTTTTAGGGTTCAATGTAGGTTTAGGATGATGGAGAGATTTAGGGTTTGTGATAGGGTTAGGGTTAGGCCTAGGGTTAGCATTAGAAATAGGGTTATCATACGGGTAATATATAGGGTTAGAGCTAGGGTTATGGTTAGGATTAGGGCTAGATTTAAGGTTAGAGATGGGCTTAGGGCTAGTAACCCTAGCTTAAAGTAGGGTTATAATTAAGTTTGGGGTAAAGGTAAGGTTTTGAGCTAGGGTTAGTTCTAGGGTGAGCGTTAGATTTAGTGTTAGGTCTAGAGTTAGGGTTATAGTAATGGTTAGGGTTAGGTTTAGGGTTAGGACTAGGGTTTTCATTAGTGTTAGGTTTAGGTTTAGGGTAATAGACTGGATTAGATGTAAGGTTAGCTTTAGGGTTGAGTTTAGTTTTAGGGCTAGGTTTACTATTGGGTTTAGGGTAAGGGTTAGGTTTTGAGTTAGGATGAGTGTGATGGCAAAGATTAGGTTTAGGTTCAGGTCGAGGGTTAGGTTTATGGTTTGGATTAGGGTTTCAGTTAGGGTTAGGGCTAGGGTTATCATTAGGGTTAGGGTTATAGTTAGGGTAATTGTTACGGTTAGGGCTAGGGTTAAGGTTAGGATTATGACTAGGGTTAGGGTTATTTTTAGTGATAGGGCTAGGGTTTTGTTTAGGCTAAGGTTTAGGCTTTAAGCTAGGTTTAGGACTAAGTTGAGGGTTAGGGTTAGGGTAGGTCTAGGGTTAGAGTTAGCGTTATGCTTAGGGTAGGTTTAGGCCTCTGATTAGACCTAGGTTTTGTGTTAGGTTTAGGCCTAAGATTAGTGCTATGGGTAATATAAGATCTAGGGTTCTAATTGTGGTAGTCTTAGGGATAGGGTTATGGCTAGGTCCAGTGTTAGGTTTATATTTTGATTTATGATCAGGTTTATAGCTAGGTTTATTGTTAGTGTCAGTGTTCAGGTTAGGGTGAACACCAGAATTAGGACTAGGGTTAGGTCTAGGGGTAGTGTTAGTGTTTGTTTTAGATTAAGAGTTATTGTTAGGGATATGACTAAGTTTTTGTTTAGGGCTAGAGTTATTGCTAGATTTAGCATTATGTTTATTTCTAGGGCTAGTGTTATGCTTAGGTTTAGGTAAAAGTTTACTGGCAGGGCTAGATTCAGAGTTCAGTTTAGGATAAGGGTCAGGTTTAGCCTTTAATTAATATTAGAGTCAGAATAAGGGTGAAAGTGTTAGGTTTTGGATTAGGGTTAGAGCTAGAATGAGTGATAGGGTTAGGACTAGTACTAGGGTTAGTGTTTGTTTTAGGCTAAGGGTTAGGATTAGGACTAGGCTTAGCCTTGTGGATAGGGTTTGGCTTAGGTTAAGGGATAGGGTTAGAGATAGGGATAGGGCTAGTGTTACGGTTAGGTTTAGGGCTCGTGTTAGGGTTAGGTTTAGAGTTAAATCTAGTGTTAGGGCTCAGATTTGGGCTATTTTTGTATTAGGGATAGAGCTAGGGTTAGGGCTAGTGTTATGGTTAGGTTTAGGGTTAGGGTTAGGGTTTTGTTTAGAGTTAAATTTAGTGTTGGGGCTCAGATTAGGGCTATTTTTGTGTTAGGGTTAGAGCTAGGGTTAGGGCTATGACTAATGTAAGAACTAGGGTTATGATTAAGGTTAGTTTTAGGTTTAGGGTTTGGGTTAGGTCTAGAGTTAGCATTAGCTTTAGTGTTAGGAAGATATTTAGAGCTAGGGTTAGTGTTTGGATATGAGTCTGGGTCAGGGTTAGTTTTAGTCCTAGAACTCAAATTTGACCTATTGTTATGGCTAGTTGTAGGCGAAGGGTTTGATTTAGGTTAAGGTTTACAGTTTGAACAATGGCTTGGTTTTGTTTTAGGGCTAGGGCTAAGGTTAGAACTAGTTGTGGGATTAGTAATAGTGTTCATCTAGTGGTATAATGAAATTTAGGTTTCAGGTCAGGGTTAGATTTAGAGTTATGGTTAGATCTAGGGTTAGGGCTATGACTGGGGTTAGGTCTAAGTTTAGAGCTAATGTTAGGATTACGGTAATGGATAAGGTTGAGAGTTAGAGTTAGTCTTGTGGCTATGGTTAGGAGTTCTCTTAGGGTTAGCACTAAGTTAGGGCTAGGATTAGCACTAGGTTTAGTGTTACAGTTTGGCTTATGTTTAGGGTTAGTGTTAGTGTTAATATTAGGGTTAGTTTTAGGGGAAGGGATGGGGTTATAACTAGGTTCAGGGCTAGGGCAAAAGTTAAAATTAGGGATAGGGCTAGGGTAAGGTTTAGGGTTAGGATTAATGCTAGGTTTAGGACTAGAATCAGGGCTAGGTTTTGTGTTAGGGTTAGGCCTATATTAGGGCTAGGGCTTATATGAGGTCTAAGGTTATTATGGTTAGGGATATTTTCAGGTTTAGGTTTATGGCTAGGTATAGTGTAAGGATTAGGTTGAAGGATAGGGTATTGTTAGAGTCAGGGTCAGGGTTAGGGTTTGTTTAGGTTAAGGTTTAGTGTTAAGGCTCAAATTAGCATTAGGGTTAGGTTTAAGGTTAGGGTAATGGATATGGTTAGGTTTAAGGTTCAGATTAGGTTTAGGGTAATGGATAGGGTTAGGGTTATAGATAGGGATAGGGTTATTCTAGGGTTAGCATTAGGGTTAGGGTTAGGGTTTAGGTAATGGATAGACTTAGATGTAGGTTTAGGGCTATGATTATGGTTAGGATTAAGGATAGGTTTAGGATTAGGTTTAGGTTTAGGGTTAGGGTTAAAGCTAATGTTAGGGCTCAGATTAGGGCTAAGATTTAGATTAGGTTAGGGCTAGGGTTAGGGCTATGGCTAATGTAAGATCTAGGGTTATTATTTGGGTTAAATATAGGGTTAGTGTTTGGCCTAGGTCTAGTGTTAGCATTATCTTTAGGGTTAGTGTGATATTTATAGCTAGGGTTAGTGTTAGGATATAAGTCAGGGTCAGGGTTAGTTTTAGGCCTAGTACTCAAATTAGGTTAAGGAGGTTATGGCTAGGTGTAGGGTTACAGTTTATGTTAATGTGTAGGGTTAAGGCAATGGCTCTCTTTTGTCTTAGGGCTAAGGCTAGGATTAGGGCTAGTTTTAGTATTAGCGATAGTGTTAGGTCTAGTGGTAGGATGAGGTTTAAGCTTAGGGTTAGGGTTATATTTAGAGTTATGGTTAGGTCTAGGGATTGGTCTGGGGCTAGGATTAGGGCTAAGGTTAGGGCTTGTGTTAGGGTTATGGTAACTGATAGTGTTAGAACTAGAAATAGGGCTAGGGCGAGTGTTAGAGTTAGTTTAAGGCCTAAGGTTAGTGGTAGAGTTAGGGCTAAATTAGGGCTAGGATTAGCGCTAGGGTTAGTGTTAGGGTTAGGCCCACGGTTAGGGCTAGAGTTAGGGTTAGTGTTAGGGTAAGGGTTAAGGTTAGAGTTAGTGGAAAGGATGGGTTTATAGCTAGATTCAGGGCTACTGCAAGGGTTACAATCAGGGGTAGGGCTAGGGTTAGGGTTCAGGTTAGGATTAAGGCTAGGATGAGGGCTAGGGTTTGTATTAGGATTAGTATTAAGGCTAGGGCTAATGTCAGCTCTAGGTATATGGTTAGGGTTAGTTTTTGGGTTAGGTTGTGGCTATGCCTAGTGTAAGGGTTAGGTTTAGGATAAAGGTCAGATTTAGAGCTAGGTATATTTTTAGGGTCAGGGTCTGAGTAGAATTTGGTTTAGGTTAAGGTTTAAGGATAAGGCTTGATTTAGTGTTATGGTTAGAGTTAGGGTTAGGGTAATGGATAGGGTTAGGTTTAGGGTTCAAGTTAGGTTAGAGTAACGAAAAACGTTAGTGTTAGGGATAGGGTTAGCTTTAGGCCTAGGGTTAGCATTTAAGTTAGGCTCATCTTTAGGGTAATGGATAGGGTTAGAGCTAAGGTTAGGGCTAGGGTTAAGGTTAGGATTAGGGCTAGTATAGGGTGAGGCCTAGGGTTAATGTTAGGATTGGGTTTAGGGTAAGTGTTAGCATTAGAGCTAGGGTTAGGGCTAGGGTTAAGGTTAGGATTAGGGCTAGTATAGGGTTAGGCCTAGGGTTAATGTTAGGATTGGGTTTAGGGTAAGTGTTAGCATTAGAGCTAGGGTTAGGGCTAGGGCAATGGTTAGGGTTAGGGTTAGGTCTATGGTTACAGTTAGGGTTATAATTACAGCTAGGTTTAGGGCTAGGATAATGGCTAGGTATTGTGGGAGGTTTATGGCAGCATTAGGACTATGGGTAATGTAAAACCTGGGATTATGTTTATGACTAGTTTTAGGGTTAGGGTTATGTATAAGTCTAGTGTTAGGGTTAGGTTTTGGGTTAGGAAAAGGTTTAGACCTAGGGTTTGGGTTATGGTAAAGATCACTGTATGGGTTAGAGTTAGGTTTAGGTTTAGGGCCAGATTTAGGACTAACGTTGGTTGTAGGGATATGGTTAGTCTTTGAATTAGGTTAAGGGTTATTGTTAGGGATAGTGCTAGTATTTTTTTAGGGCTAGAGGTAGATTTATGACTCTATTTAGGATTAGGTTTGGTCCAGTGCTAGTGTTATGGTTAGGTTTAGGTATAGTTTTACCGGTAGGGGTACTGTTAGGGTTCCATTTAGGGTTGGGGTTAGGTTTAGACCTAGAGTTAGTGTTAGGGTCAAAATAAGGGTCAGGGTAAGAGTTTGGGTTTTGGTTAGGGTTGGAGCTAGAATGAGGGCTAGGGTTAGGACTAGTAATAGTGTTAGGGTTTGGGGTAGGCTAAGGATTATTTTTAGGACTAGGGTAGCATTAGGGTGAGGCTTTGGCTTAGGGTAAAGGGTAGTTTTAGAGGTAGGGTTCGGGTTTGTGTTAGGGTTAGGTTTGGGGCTATGGTTAGGGTGAGGTTAGGGTTTAAACTAGGGTTAAGGCTCGGATTTGGGTTAGGATTTGTGTTAGCATTAGGGCTATGGCTAACATAAGAAATAGGTTTCCAATTAGAGCTAGTTTTAGAGTTAGCATTAGGATGATGTTTTGAGCTAGGGTTAGTGTTAGGGTTTGAGTCAGAAACAGGGTTATTTCTAGGGTTAGGGTTAGGGCTCAAATTAAAGCTAGGTTTAGGTCTAGGTGTAGGGTTAGGGATTGATTTAGGTTAAGGGTGAGGGTTATGGTTATAGCTCGGTTTGTTTTAGGGCTAGGGTAGGGTTAGGGCTATTTTTCCAATTAGCATTGGGTTAGGGCTAGTGTTAGGGTGAGGTTTATGCTTAATGTTTGGGTTATATCCATGCTTATTGCTAGGGTGAAGGTTAGGGCTAGGGTTGTGGCTAGGGATCGGTCTAAGTTTTGGTTTATGGTAAGGGAGGGGTTTAGAACTAGGACTAGGGCTAGTGTGAGAATGAGACTTAGTCTTAGGGCTAGGGCTAGGGTTAGATGTAGTGTTAGGGTGAGAGTTAGTTTTGTTCAAATTTCTTTGATACTTGGAAGGAGTCATCTTTTACCTAGCCTTAATATTCTCCCCATTTTGGGGCCTTCTTGTTTCTATGGTTCTCTAAAGCAATCTATATTTTAAGATTTCACTTCATATTGACCTATATAGGTAAATGAAAATTGAGGTTGAAATCAAACCAGATTGGTGCTATCTGCTTAAAACTTCAGACACTGAATCAGTTCTCTGGGAGAAATCTGTGGTTTGTTCCTTGTGAAAGTAGCCTTAAGATGAAGATGGGAAAAACAGCTTCATTCAAGAGCCCTTTTGAAGAAAACAGAGAAATATGCATGAATTGAAATACCACCCCAATTATTTGGTCATGTTTCTTTGATACTGCATAGGATAAATCTGATATCTTAGTCCACTAGATGCCCCATGTTTAAGACTTCCAGGATCAACAGTTTTATTAGACAGGTTAGGGTTTGTGTTAAGGTTAGTGTTAGGGCTAGTGTTAGAGCTAGTATTAGGGTTAGAGTTAGTTTTGTTCAAATTTCTTTGATACTGGGCAATATTCATTTTTCTCCTAGCCTTACTCTACTCAACATGTTTGGGCCTCCTAGGTTCAATAGTTCTCTGTAAGGAGCAGTTTGTATTTTAAAGTTTCAGTTTATTTTGTCCTATACAGGTAAAAGAAAATGGAGCTGTAAATCAAACAGCATTGGTGCTAGCTGCTTGAAAGTTCACACTCCATCAATTCTCTGTGGGCAATCTCTTGTTTGTTCTTGTGAAATTAGGCCTAAGCTGAAAGATACAAAAACAACTTTATCCAAGAGTCCTTTAGGAGATAACAGGGAAATATGCATGTTCTGATATACTCCATCAATTATTTGGTCAGATTTTTTTGATACTGTAGAGCATTCATCCCTTAGTTTGCCCTACTAGGCTTCCCAGGTTTGGAACTTCTATGGTCAAAGGTTCCATACAGAAGTTAGGGTTAGGGGAACGGTTAGGGTTAGAGCTAGTGTTAGGGTTAGAGTTAGTTTTATTCAAAATTCTTTTTAACTTGGCAGCATTTATCTTTTAGCTAGATTTGTTCTTTTCCACAGGTTTAGTCCTTCTCCGTTCACAGGTTTGCTGTCAGGAACAATTTGTATTTTACGATTTCACTTCATTTTGACCTATATGGGAAAGTTAATGGAGCTGAAAAATCAAACAGGGTTTGTGCTGCTTGAAACTTCACACACTCCATCAGTTCTCTGTAGAGACTCTGGTATGTTCCTTGTGAATGTAGCCCTAAGCTTAAGGATGCAAAAACACCTATATCCAAGGGCCCTTTAGGAGAAAACAGAGAAATATGCATGTACTGAAATACCTCCCATTATTATTTGGTCAGAATTGTTTGGTGCTGCGTAGGATTCAATACTAAGCTTGCCTCACAAGGCTCCCAAATGCGGGACTTCTAGAATCAATGGTTCTCTAATCAGGTTAGGGTTAGGGTTAGGTTTAGGGTTAGGGCTACAGTTAGGGTTAGAGGTAATGTTAGGGTGAGAGTTAGTTATGTTCAAATTTCTTTCATACTGGGCAGGATTCACCTTTTATCTAGCCTTAGTATGCTCCAAGTTTTGGGTCTTCTCGAATCAGTGATTCGTTATCATGAACAATTTGTATTTTAAGGTTTCACTTTATTTTGGCCTATAATGTTAAATGGAAATGGAGGTGGAAATCAAACAGGCATCCCTTCCCCTAAACCTAAACCTAACTCTAACCCTAGCACTAAGACTATCTCTAAATTTACCCTAGCCCTATTCCTAGTTCTAACCCTATGCCTGATCATAACCGAAACACTAGCCCTAACCTTAGTCATAACCCTAGCCATAGCCCTAACCCTATAATTAACCATGACTCTAAATCTACCCCTAATCCTAAACTTACACTATCACTAGCAATAACACAAACACTAATTGTAAAACTACCCTTTATTTTAGCCTTAACCCGAAAAACAAAAAAAAGAGCCATAGCATTAACCCTAAACCTTAACCTAAACCAAATCCTTACCCCTCATCTAGCTCTAAGCCTACCCTAATTCAAGTCCCATCCCTAACCCTAAAATGAACCCTGATCCTGACTCTGACTCTAACACTAACCCTAGTTCAAAACATCACCCTAAACCTAAACCTAATCCTAAAACTAGACTTAGCCCTAATGTTAACTCTAAAACTATCACTAATCATAACCCTAGTTCTTACATTAGCCATATCCTTAACACTAGCCCTAACATAACTCAAAACCTAGCCCTAATCCAAAACCCAACCGTAGCTTTAACCCTAACACTAACCCTAAACCTAGCCCTAACCCTTACCCTAAATCTAACCCTAAATTTTACCCTTTCACTATCTTTAAACCTAATCGTAAACCTAGCCCTAATCTTAACAATAATACTAGCCCTAACCCTAGATCTAACCCTATCCATTACCTTAACCTTAACCCTAAACTTAATGCTAACCCCTGGCCTAACTCTAGCACTATCCCTAACCCTAACCTATCCATTACCATAAACATAACCTGAACCCTAAACCTAACCATATCCATTACCCTAACTATAAACTTAACCCTAATGCTAACTTGAGTCCCAACCGTCAACCTTAACCTAAACCAAACCCTAAACATGACCCTGATCCTAATAATACCCCTACCTCTAAAGCTGACCCTAACCCTCATCCTAACCCTTACACTATACCTAGGCATAAACCTATCCCTAAAACTATCACTAACCATAACCTTAGACCTGATATTAAACCTAGTACTATGACAGCCCTAACCCTAACACAAACTGTAGCTCTAATCCTAAGCCTAACACTAGCTTTAATCCTAACTTTAAAATTAACCCTAACTGTAACCCTAATTTTAACCCTCGCCTTAGCCCTAAAACTAGCTGTATCATCATACCTTACCCTACCCTAACCCTAAAACTAATCCTAGACCTAAACCTAGCCCTAACCCTAACACTAACCCTGGCCCTAATCCTAGCCCTAATTTAGTCCTAACCTTAACTGTAACCCTAACTGTAGCTCTAAGACTAATTTTAACTCTCACCCAAGTTCTATTAATACTTCTAAACCTATCACTTATCATAATACAAAACCTAGCCTTAAACCTAGTCCAAACCCAAGATCTAACCTTCGCCCTAGCCATAACCCTAGATCTCAACCTAACTCTAAATCTAACCCTAACCCTAAGCCTAAACCTAACCCTAACATTGGCCATAACCCTAATGCTAATCCTAAAACTAGTCCTAACCCTACACTTAACGCTAACCCTAGGCCAAACCCTAACCTTATCACAACACTTAAAACTATCCATTAGCATAAGCCTATCCCTAACCCTAACCTAATCGTAGCTCCAACCCTAACCATTACCTTAAAACTAACCCTAATCCTAACCCTATCCTAACCTGACATTTAACTATCCAATACTCTGAACCTAATGATAACACTATCCCTAACACTAACAGTAATCCAGACCCTAACTGTAACTCTAACATAGGCATAATCCTTAACCTAACCCTCACCCTAGTGCGAACTAACCCTAGCTCAAACCCTAAACCCTACCCTAAACATAAACCTAACCCTATCCCTAAGCCTAACCCTAACCCTAACTCTAGGCCTAATAGTAACCATAACCCTAGTAATAACCCTATTCATTACCCTAATCATAACCCTTAACCTAATGCTAACCCTAGGCCTAACCCTGACCCTATCACTAACTCTAACCGTATCAATTACCCTAAACCTAACATAAAGTATAAACCTAAGTCTCATTACATTAACCCTAACCTAATGCTAATTCAAGCCCTAACCCTAAATCCTAACCTAAACTAAACCCTAAACCTGACCCTAACCCTAATAATACACCTAGCTCTAAAACTGACCCTTACTCTAAACCTAACCCTTACACTAGACCCAGCAATAAACCTAACCCTAAATCTGTCCTGAACCATAACCCTAGACCAGACACTAGCCCTAGCCCCAAATCTTGCCATAACTCTAAAACAATCCCTAGCCCTCAACCTAGCCCTAAACTTAGCCTTATTAATAACCAAAACCATAACTCTAGCCTTAACTGTAATTCTAATTTTCTACCTAGCCCTAAACCTAGCTATAATCCCATCCCTTTCCCTAAACCTAACCCTATCCCTAAACCTAAATCTAAGCTTAACACTAGGCCTAACACTAACACAGACCCTAGACCTAATTCTAGCCCTAATTTAGCCCCAAAATAAGCACTAATCAGAGACTTAACACTACCTTTAACCCTAACCCTAAACCTAACCCTAACCCAAAACTTGCTCTAAACCTAAACCTTACCCTAGCCCTAATCCTAACCATAACCCTAGCCCTAACCCTAGCTGTAATCGTATTCATTACCCTAACCATAACCATACCCTAATGTTAACTCTAGGATAACCCTAAACCTATTCTTAACCCTAAACCTATCTATTACCTAAACTTATCCTGAAACCTAAACCTAACCATATCCATAATCCTAACCCTAAACCTAAAACTAATTTGAGCCCTAAATTTAACCATTAACTTAACCCAAACCATAATCCTGAATCTGACCCTAATAATATCCCTAGCTCTAAACCATACCCTAAACCTTAACCTAACCCTTACACTATACCTAGCCATAATCATAACCCTAAATCTATCCCTAAATCTAACCCTAGACCTGACATTAGCCCTAAACTTAGCCTTAATCCTAACCCTAACCCTAACCCTAGCCCTAACCCTAACCCTATTCCTGGTCCTAGCCCTAGCTCTAACCATATCCCTTATACTAAGTCAAACCATCACCCTATTGCTACCCTAGTCCTAACCTTAATCCTTAATCCTTAGTCTACCCCAAATGCTAACTCTAGTACTAGTCGTAACCCTAGCCATAATTCTAGCTCTAAACTTATTCCAACTCTAAACCTATCCATGACCCTTACTGTGACCCTTACACTAACCCTTGGTTTAAACTTGACCCTACCCCTAAACTGAAACCTAACACTAGCACTAGAGGCAAACCTATACCTAAATCTAAACTAACACTAGCCCTTGACCTAAATCTAATCCTAAATATAGCCATAACTCTAGCCCTCAACCTAACAATAACCCTTAATCTAACCCAAACACTAACTCACCCTAGACTTAACCGTAGTCCTAATTATGGCTATAACCCTAAAACTAACTCTAACCTTAACAATGACACTTACCCTAACACAAACCCTAACTATAAATCTTATCCTAACCCCCAAACTAACCTTAACACTAAACTAACCCTAAAAGTAGCAATAACCATAACCCTAGCTCTAAGATTACCCATAAAACTAACACTAGCCCTAAACTTCACACAAAACCTAGCCCTAATTGTAGCCCTAAACCTAACTCTAAGCATAACCCTAAAGTTAAATCTAGCCCTAACCCTAACCTTTGCCCTAGCCCTAACCCAAGCTCAAACCCTAAACCTTACCCTAAACATAACCCTAGCCCAAACCCTAAATGTCACCCTAACCCTAGCTCTAACTCTATACATTACCCAAACCATAAATTTAAACCTAATGCTAACCCTAGCCCTATCCCTAAACTTAACCCTACCCTAGCCCTGACTTTAACCTAACCCTCACACTAGAACTAACCTTAGATTGATCCCTAACCCTTGCCCTTAACCCAAACATAAGACGAACCCAAGGCATAAATCTAACCCTAACCATAGCCCAAATCCTAAACTTAACCCTAGCCCTAACACTAGATCGAACCCTACCCATAACCCTAACACTAACCCTAACCCTAAAAAAACCTAGACCTAAACCTAAACCTAAACCTACCCTAACCCTAACAAAACCTAGACCTAAACCTAAACCTACCCTAACCCTAAACATAAACCTAACCCTAGAACTAACCAAAACCTAACCATAAACCTAACCCTAACCCTAGCTCAAATCCTAACCCTTATCCTAAACCTAACCCTTCCCTAACCCTAAAACTAACCCTAACTGTAATCTGACATCTAACCCTATCAATTACCCTAACACTAATGTTAACCCTAGTCCTAACTCTAACACTAACCATAACCATAAACCTAAACCTAATCCTAGCCCTAGAACTAAACCTAGTTTAAACCTGAAACTGTACCCTTATCCTAATCCTAACCATAACCCTAGCCCTAACCTTGACCCTAACCCTAATCTAGCCCTAATCCTAATCATAACCCTAGCCCTAACACTAGCTCTAACTCTATAAATTACCCTTAATGATAACCTTAACCCTAATGCTAACCCTCGGCCTAACCCTAAACCTATCGCAAAACCTAATCATATCCATTACCCTAAACATAACCTGAACCCTAAACCTAACCCCTATCCATTACCTAACCCTAACTCTAACCTTAATGTTAATTTGAGCCCTAAACCTAAACCTTAACATAACCCAAACCCCAAACCTTACTCTGACTCTAATAATACCCCTATCTCTAAACCTGACCCTTTCTCTAAACCTAACCCTAAAACTATCCCTACCTATCCCTGACTGTAACCCTAGACTGAATATTAGCCCTAGCCCTAATTCTTGCCCTAAACCTAACAAAAAACCTAGACCTAATCCTAACCTTAAACCTAGCCTTAATCCTAAACCAAATCATAGCCCTAGCACTAATCCTAATGCTAATCATAAAACTAGTCCTAACCCTAATGCTAGCACTAAAACAAAACCAAGCAAGTGGCCAAAACCTAAACCTTAACTTAAACCAAATTTTAACACTACACCTACCAAACTCTAGACCTAATTAGAGTCCTAATTCTAACCTTAAAAATAACCCTGACTCTGACTCATATCCTAACACTCACCCAATCTCTACAGAACCCTAAATTTAAATCAAACCCTAACAGTAACCCTAGTCCTAATTTGAGTCCTAACTCTAACACTAAAACTAACCTTGACCATGACTCATATCCTAATACTAACCATAGATACAAATATCACCCTAACCCTAACACTAGAACTACCATTATACCTAACCCTAAAACTTACCGTAATTGTAACCCTAGTTCTTACATTAGCCGTTTCCCTAAACTTAGCCTTAAACCTAACACAAACCTAGCCCTAATCCGAGATCTAAACCTAGCTAAACCCTAACCCTAAACCTAAAACTAACCCTGACAATAGCTCAAAGCCTAACCCTTACCCTAAACATAGACCTAGATCTATCCCTAACTCTAACCATAACCTTAGCCCTAACCTAACCCTATACTTAACCCTATCTCTAAACTTAGCTCTAAACCTACCCATTACCCTAAACCTAACACTAAACCTATTGATAATCCTAGCCCGAACCCTAACTCTAACCCTAACACTAACCAGAAAACTACCCCTAGACATAACCATAAATGTAACACTCACCATAGCCCTAACCCTAGCTCAAACCCTAACCCTAACCATAAACCTAAACCTAAACATACCCTAACCATAACCCTAAAATGAAATTGAACCCTAACTCTAATCCTATATCTATCTGTATTCATTATTCAAAACCTAACCTTAATGATAACACAAACCCTAATCCTAATCCTAACCCTACCATAATCCTATCCCTAGAGCTAACCCTAAACCTAACCCTCATCCTAGCCCTAACCCTACCACAATACCTAACCCTTACACTAAACATAACAATAAAACTAAGCCCAGTTCTAACACTAACCCTAACCCTACCTCAAGACCTATTGCTAACCATAACCCTACCTCTAGAATTAGCTCTAACCCAATCTATTACCCTAAACATAACTCTTACCCAAATGCTAACCCTGGGTTAACCCTAACCTTATCGCTAACCCAAACCCTATGAATTACCCTAAACCTAACCTGAACTCAAAACCAAATCCTATCATTACCCTAACCCTAACCCTAATGCTAGTTTGAGCCCTAAATCTAAATCCTAACCCAAACCAAACCCTAACTCTGACCCTAATCCTAATAATTCCCCTAGCTCTAAACTTGACCTTACTCTAAACCTAACACTTACACTAGACGTAGCCATAAACCTAACCGTAAAACTATCTTTAACCATAAACCCAAACCTGATATTAGCCCTAGCCCTAATCCAAGCCCTAACACTAAAACAAACACTAGCCCTCATCCTAGCCCTAAACCTAGACTTAATCATAACCTTAACACTAACCCTACCCCTAACCCTAAATCTAACCCCCACTCTAACTCTAAACCTAGCTACAACGTAACCTAAACATAACCCTAACCCTAACCCTAACCATAATTATAAGCCTAAGCTGAACACTAACCCTAGCCCTATTCCTAGCCCTAATTTAACTATATTCCTAACCATAACCCTAATCCTAGCCCTAAGAGTAACTAATTTTCACAATAACCCTATCCCTATATCTAACCCTATTCCTTACCGTAACCCTAACCCCAGCCCTAACCCTTGCCCTATCCTTAGTCCTAGCCCTAACCCTAGATCTAATCCTAACTCTAAATGTAACCCTAACACTAAGCATAAGCCTAACACTAACACTAGCCCTAATCCTAATGCTAATTGTAAAAGTGGCCTTAAACCTAACCCTAGGACTCAAACAAAACTGATCAGTAGCCCTACCCCTAAACTTTAACTTAAACCAAACCCTAATACTACAACTAGACATAACCCTAGCCATAATTAGAGTCCTAACCATAACCTTAAACTAACCCTGACCATGACTCATATCCTAACACTTACCCAGGCTCTAAACACCACTCTAACCTTAAAACGAACCCTAGCCCTTATTTGAGTCCTAACCCTAACCCTAAAACTAACTCTGACTCTGACTCCTATTCTAATACTAATCCTAGCTCTACATAACAACATAACCTTAAAACTAACCCTAACACTAGAGGTCTAACCCCTAAAACGAACCCTAAATAGAACCCTAATTTTAACACTCATTCTTACATTAGCCATTGCCCTAACCTTAGCCCTAACCCTAACAGAAAAAAATAGCCCTAACTGAGCCCTAAACCTAGCTTTAACCACACCCCAAATGCTACCCCTAACACTAGCTCTAACCCTATCCCTAGCCGTATGCAAAATGCTAACCCTAATGGTAAACCTAGGTCTATCCCTAATCCTAAGGCTAACAAAAACACTACATCAATTAATAGTCCTAAACCTAGCCCTCATTCTAGCTCTAACCCTATCCCAAACCCTAACCCTAATCCTAATCATGACCCTTATTCTGACCATAATACTAACTCTAGGTCTAAACCTGACCCTAACCCTAGATGAAACCCTAACACTAGCCCTACCAGTACTTACACCTAAGCCTAACCCTATCACAAGCCCTAGATCTAAACAGAATCCTAAATCTAGCCTTAACTCTAGCTCTAGACCTAAGAAAAAAACCTAGCCCTAGCCCTAACAACAACACTTATCCTAACACAAAGACTAAACCTAATCCTAGACATAAACCTAATCCTAATTCTGGCTTTAACCTTAACTCTATCTCTGATCTGAACACTAACCCTCCCTTTAACACTAAACCTTTCTCTAAACCTGACCCTAAACGAAAACCTAAACCTAAAACTACACGTAGCTATAACCCTAACCCTACAACTAGCTCTAATTATAACCCTAGCTCTTACATTACCCATAGCCTTAACCTTATGCCTTAACCTAACACAAAATATAGAGCGATTCCTAGGCCTAAAACTAGCCCTAAGCATAACTAAACCTAACTCTAACCCTAGCCCTAACCCTAATCCTAACCCTAGCTCAAAGCCTAATCCTTACTCTAAATATAAACTTAGACCTATCCCTAACTCTGAAGCTAACTGTAGCCCTAATTCTAAACTTAACCCTAGCCCTAAACATAGCTGTAAACCTACCCATTACACAAACCCTAACTCTAACCCCATTAATAGTCCTAGCCGTAGCCCTCACTCTAGCTCTAACTCTATCCCAAACCCTAATGCTAACCCTGGCCTTTATTCTGATCCTAACGCTAACCCTAGGTCTAAACCTGACCCTAAATCTAGACCAAACCCTAACACTAAGTCTAGACCAAAACCTAATTCTCAATCTAGCCTTCACTGTAGCCCTAGACCTAAACAAAAACCTAGCCCGAACAATAACCCTTAACCTAACCCAAACACTAAACCTACTCCTAGACATAAACCTAGTCCTAATTCTGGCTCTAAACCTAATTCTAACTCTAACCCGAACACTGACCCTGCCTTTAACAGTAAATCTACCTCTAAACCTGACCCTAACCGAAAATATAAACCTAACAGTAGACCTAGCCATAAACCTACCCTACAACTAGCCCTAATAATTACCCTAGCTCTCACATTATCCATAGCCCTATCCTTTTGCCTTAACCTAACACAAAACCTAGAGCAAATCCTAGGCCTAAACCTAGCCCTAAGCCTAACCTAACCCTAACTCTAGCCGTAACCATAATCCTAAACCTAGCTTGAAGACTAACCCTTACCCTAAATATAAACTTAGACCTATCCCTAACTCTAAATCTAATCCTAGCCCTAATCCTAACCTTAATCCTAGACTTAAACCTAGCTCTAAACCACCCATTACCCTAATGCTAATCCTAAACCTATTGATAACCCTAGCCATAACCCTAACCCTGACCCTAAAAAAAAAAAAAAAAAACCTAATACTGGTACTAACCCTAAAACTAACACTCGCCTTAGCCCTAATGTGAGCTCAAACCTTAACCCATACCATAATCCTAAACATAATCATAGCCTTAACCCTAACCCTAAAACTAAATCTAACCCTAACCCTACACCTAAACCTATATATAACCGTATCCATTACCTTAACCCTAATCCTAACCCTAATGATAACCCTAGCCATAACCCTAACACTAAACCTAAACCTACCATAATCCTATCCCTAGACCTAATGCTGAACTTAAACCTCGACCTAGCTCTGGCCTTAACTCTAGCTGAAACCCTCACCCTTACTCTAAACATAACCCTAGCACAAACCCTAACCCACATTTTAGCCCTAACCCTTACCCTAACTCTATCCCTAGCCCTGATTCTAACCCAAAACCTCAACCTAGCCCTAACCTTACTCAATCCCTGTCCCTTACCCTTAACCTAATTATAAGACTTACTCAAAGCCTAAGCCTAACCTTAACCATATCCCTGATCCTAAACTTAACCCTAGCCTTAACCCTAGCTTTAAACTCACTCATTACCCTAACCCTAAACATAAACCTTATGAAAACTATAGCTCTAACCCAAAACCTATTCTAATCCTAACCATAAATGTAACCCTAGACCTAACTTTAAACATAATCCCTGCCACAGTCATAACCTTAGCTCAAACCCTGACCATACTCTAAATCTAACCCTAACCCTAGTCCTAATCCTAACCCTAACCCTAACACGACATCTAACCCTGTCCATTACCCTAAACCTAATGATAACCCAAGACCTAACCATAATACTAACCCTAACCCTAACCATAACCATAACATTAACCATAGTGCTAACCCTAAAACCTAACCCTACACTTAGCACTAACCCTAGGTCAAACCCTAAAGCATACCCTAAACCTAACCCTAACCCTAGCCTTAACCCTAACCCTAACCCTAACTCTAGCCATAATCCTAACCATAACTCTATCCCTAACACTATCTCTAACCCTGTCAATTACCCTAATGGTAACCATAACCTTAATGCTAACCCTAGGCTTAACCCTAACCCTATCCATTACCCTAAACCTAACCTGAAGCATAAACCTACCCTATCCATGCCCTCTCCCAAACTCTAACCATAACGCTAATTTGAGTCATAACCTAAGCCTTAACCTCCCAAAACCCAAAAACTGACCCTGACCATGTTAATACCCTTAGCTCTAAACCTGAACCTTACCCTAAACCTAATTTTGACACTAAACCTAGCCATAAACCTTACCCTAAAATTATCCTTAACCGTAAACCTAGATATGATAATAGCCCTAGCCCTAATACTTGCCATAAACCTAACTCAAACACTAGCCCTCATCCTCGCCCTAATCCTAGCCTTGATCCTAATCTGTACCCTAACATAGCCCTATCCCTAATTTTATACCTCACCCTAATTCTGAACCAAGCTATAACCCCAACCCTTCCCTTAAACCTAATCCTAACCCTAGCCCTAGACCTAAACCTAAAACTAACCCTAGACCTGATCGTAGCCCTAATTTAGCCCTAACACTAACCCTAACCCTAACCCTAACCCTAGCACTAAGACTAACTCCAACTCTCAACATAGCCCTATTCCTAGTTCTAACCCTATCCCTTAACATAACCCTAACACTTGCCCTAACCTTAGCCCTAAACATAGCCCTAGCCCTAACCTTAGATCTAACCATAACTCTAAATCTAACCATAAACCTAACCATAAAACTCACACTAACATTAGCCCTAACACTAACGCTAATCCTAAAACTAGCCCTAACATAGTTCTAGCCCTATAAGAAAACCGAGCCAGAGCCCTAACCCTAAACTTTAACCTAAACTAAAACCTAATCCAACACCTAGCCCTAACCCTAGCCCTAATTCCAGTCCTAACCTAACACTAAAACTAACCTTGACCCTGACTCTGACCCTGTAACTAACCCTACCTCTAACATCACCCTAAAAATAAAACTAACCCTAAAACTAGACATAGCCCTAAACCTAATGCTAAAAGTAGCCCTAATTATAACCCTAGTTCTTACATTATCTGTAGCCCTAACCCTAGCCCTAACCTAACCCAAAGCATAGCCCTAATCCGAGTCCTACACCCCGTTTTAACCCTAACCCTAACCTGGGCCCTAGCCCTAAACATTACCCTAACACTAACCCTAACCCTAAAACTTGCCCTAACCCCAAACCTAACCCTAGCCTTAATCCTAACCATAAACTTAGACCTAACTTTAGCTCTAACCCTATCCATTACCCTAACCCTAATGCTAACTCTAGGAAAACCCTAACCCTATATCTAACCCTAAATTTATCCATTACCCTAAACCTAACCTGAATCGTAAACCTAACCATATCTATTACCCTAAAATTAGCCTAAAGCCTAACGCTAATTAGAGCCCTAAACCTTAACCTTAACCTGACCCAAACCATAACTGTTACCGGGAACCTAATAATAACCCTATCTCTAAAACTGACCCTAACACTCAACCTAATATTTACCCTAAAACTAGCCATAAACATCACCCTAAAACTAACCCTAACCATAAACCTAGACCTGACATTAGCCCTAGCCCTAATCTTAGCCCTAAACCTAACATAAAACCTAGCCCTAATCCTAGCACTTAACCTAGTCTAGTCCTAACCCTAACCCTAACCCTAGCCCTAAAACTAGGCCTAGCCCTAACACTAATCCTAGTGCTAATCCTAGTACTAATTTTGACCTACCCCTAACCATAGCCTTAAGACTAACTCTAACTCTCACTGTAGTCCTATCCCTAGTTTGAAATCAATCCCATAAAATAAACCAAAACCTAGCCCTAAACTTAGCCCCAACACTAGCTCTAACTTTTGCCCTAGCCCTAAACTATATCTAATCCTAACTGTAAATCTAACCCTAACTCTAAGCCTAAACCTCACTCTAACAATAGCGCTATGCCGAATGCTAATTAGAAAACTAGCCCTAACCATAGCCCTAGCACTCAAATAAAACTGAGTCATAGGCTTAACCCTAAACCTTACCCTAAATCAAACCCTAACCCTATATGTAGCCCTAAACCTAGCACTAATTGAGACCTAATCTGAACTGTAGAGCTTATGCTGAACCTAACTCGAACACTAACACTAACCTTAGTTCTAAACATCACCCTAGTTCTAAACATCACTCTAACCCTAAACCTAACCCTAAAAATAATCTAATTGGAACTCTAGTTCCTAAGTTAGCCATGGCCCTTTCCTAAGGGGAAAACCTAGCCCTAATCTGAGAACTAAACCTAGCTTTAAACCTAACCCTCAAATTAACCCTAGCCCTATCCCTAACCCTAATACTATCCCCAACACTAGCTCTAACCCTGTCCCTTACCCTAAGCCAAACCCTCAACCTAATGCTACCCTAGTCTTAATCCTAATCCGTAGCCTACCCCAAACCATAACTCTAATACTAATCCTAACTCTAGCCCACATTCTAGCTCTAACCCTAATCCAAACTCTAACCCTAACCCTGACCCTTATTCTGACCCTAACTCTAACCCTTGGTTTAAACCTGACCCTAAGCCTAAACCAAACCCTAACATTAGCCTACAGGTAACCCTATACATAAACCTAACTCTAACACCAGACCTAGAAAAAAGCCTAATCCTAAATCTAGCCCTAACTCTAGCACTAGCCCTAAACAAAAACCTAGCTCTAGGCCTAACAATAACTCTTAACCTAACTAAAACACTAACCCTACTCCTAGACCTTAACCTTGCTCTAATTCTGGCCCTAACCTTAAACCTAACCCTAACCCGAACAATGACCCTTACCGTAACACAAACCTACCTCTAAACTTTATGCTAACCCAAAATCTAGCCATAACTCTAACACTAGAACTAGCCATAACCCTAACCCTAGCTCATTCACTACTCATAGCCCTAATGTTAGCCCTAAACCTTACACAAAACCAAGCCCTAATCCTAGCCCTAACCCTAGCCCTAAGCCTAACCCTAACTTTAATTCTAGACCTAACCCTAAACCTAACCCTCACCCTAGCCCTAACCCTAGGTCAAACACTAACCCTTAACATAAACATAACCCTAGCCCTCACCCTAACACTAACACTAATCCTAGCCCTAATCCTAACCATAACCAAGACTAAACCCTAGCTCTAAATCTATCCATTACCTTAAACATAAACCTAACCCTAACGATAATCCTAATGTTAAATTTAAACCTAATCCTAAACCTAGACCTGACACTACCCCTAACCCACGCCCTGGCCCTAACCATAGGTCAAACCCTAACACTTACCCAAAACCTAACCCTAAGACTAACCCTAGTCCTAACCCTAACCCTACCTTAACCCTAGACTTAATCTTAACCATAACCCTGGCCTTAAACCTATAAATTACCCTAAACATAAACCTAATCCATATGCTAACCCTAGGCCTAAACTTAAACATATCACTAACACTAACCTTATCCATTACCTAAACCTAACCTGAACATTAGCCTAATCCTATCAATTACTCTAACCCTAACCATAACACTATCACTAACGCTAATTTGAGCACTAAACCCAAACCATAACCCAAACCAAACTCTGAACAAGACACTGACTCTAATAATACACCTAGCTCTAATTCTGACCCTTACCTTAAACCTAACCCTCACACTAGACCTAGACATAAAACTAATGATAGCACTATCCTTAACCAAACCATAGACCTGACATTAGCACTCTACCTAATTCTTGCCCTAAACCTAACACAGACCCTAGCCCTCATCCTAGCCCTAAACCTAGCATTAATCCTAATCCAAACCCCTACCCTAGCCCAATCCCTAATTTCAGCCGTCACCCTAGTTCTGAACCTAGGTATAACCACATCCCTTCCCCTAAACCTAACCCTAATCCTAACACTATCACTAACCCTAACTCTAGCCCTAACACTAGGCATAACCATAACAGTAATCCTAGCTCTAATTCTAGCCCTAATTTATCACTAAATGTAACCCTTACTCTAACCCTAGCCTTAAGACTAACTCTAAGTCTTGAGCTAGACCTATTTCTAGTACTAACCTTATCTGTTACCGTAACCCTAATACTAGCCCTAACTTTAGCCCTAACCCTAGCCCTAACCCTAGATCTAACCATAATTCTAAATCTAACCCTTATGCTAAGCCTAAACCTCACCCTATTACTATCCCTATCACTATCTCTAATCCAAAAACTATCCCTAACCCAAGCCCAACACCCCAAACAAAACCGAGCCATAGCCCTAATGCTAATCCTAACCTAACTGTAACCATATACCTGACATTAGCCCTAGCCCTAATTCTTGTTCTAACCTTAACGCAAAACCTAAATCTACACCTACCCTTAACCCTAGCTCGAATTTCAATATTATCCATAACTCTAAAACTGACATTGACCCTGACCCTGACCCTATCTCAAATTATCATGCTAAAACTAAACCTAATCTTAACACTAGACCTAGCCCTTACCCTAACCCTAAATCTAGCCCTAATTGTAATGCTAGTCCTTACATTAGCCATAGCCCTACCTTAGCCCTAGCCTAATCTAAAACCTAGCCCTAATATGAGCCCTAACCCTAGCTTTAACCCTAACCCTAATCCTTAACCTAAACCTAATCCTAATCCTAACCATAACCCTAGACATAACACTAGCTCTAATCCTATCCATTACCTTAACCCTAAACCTAACCCTAATGGTAACCCTAGGATAATCCTAACCCTATCCATAACTCTAACACTATTACCTAAACCTAACCTGAACCCTAAACCTAACCATATCCATTACCCTAACCCTAAACCTACCCCTAATGCTAATTTGAGTCCTAAACTTAAACCTTAACCTAAACAAACCCTAACCCTTTTTCTGACCCTAATAATACCCCTATATAAAACTGAACCTAACCCTTAACCTAACCCTCACACTATACCTAACCATAAACTTACCCATAAAACTATCCCTAACCATAACACTAGACCTGACCTTAGCCCTAGTCCTAATGCTAAAACTAACCCTAACAAAAACCATAGCCCTAATCCTGGCCATAAAGTTAGCCTTAATCCTAACCCTAACCCGAACACTAGCCATAACCCTAAATTGAACATTCACCCTAGGCCTAAACCTAGCTATAACATCATATCATACCCTAACCCTAATCCTAACCCTAGCCCTAAACCAAGGCCTAGACCTAATACTAACCCTAGCTCTAATTCTATCCCTAATTTAGCCCTAATCCTAAACCTAACCATATCCCTAGCCCTAAGACTAAATCTATCTCTCGCCCTAGACCTATCCCTAGTTCTAACTTATCCCTTTCTATAAGCCAAAGCCTAGCCGCAACCCTACCCCAAACCTAGCCCTAAACTTAGGCCTAGCCGTAAACCTAGATATAACCCTAACTCTAAATCTAACCCTAAACCTAAACTTAAATCTCACCCCAACAGGAGCCCTAACCCTAATGCTAATTTGAAAACTTGCCGTAAGCCTAGCCATACCCCTCAAACAAAACTGAGCTATAGCCCTAATCCTAACCCTTAACCTAAACCAAATTCTAATGCTACACCTAGCCCTAACCCAAACCCTACAACTAATACTGACCCTGACTCTGAACCTAAAACTAACCCTAGCTGTAAATATCACCCTAACACTAAACCTAAACCAAACACTAGACCTAGCCCTAAACCTAACCAGAAAGCTAGCCTTAATCATAAAACCAGTTCTTAAATTAGCCATAGCCCTAACCCTAACACAAACCCTAACCCTAGCTCTAAACTTATCCCTTACCTTAAGTCAAACCCTCAGCCTAATGCTACCCTAGTTCTAACTCTAATCATTAGCCTGCCCCAACCTTTAAGTCTATTACTAGTCCTAACCCTAGACCTCATTTTATTTCTAACCCTAATCCAAAGCCTAAGCCTAACACTGACCCTTATTCTGACCCTAACACTAACCCTAGGAATAAGCCTGACCCTAATCCTAAACCAAACCCTAACACTAGCCCTACTGGTAAACCTATATCTAAACCTAACCATGACACTAGCACTAGACGTAAACTTAATCCTAAATATAGCAATAACTCTAGCCCTAGCCCTAAACAAAAACCTAGCCCTAGCCCTAACTATAACCATTAACCTAACACAAAGACTAACCCTACCCCTAGACCTAAACCTAGTTAAAATTCTGGCCCTAACACTAAATCCAATACTCACCTGAATAGTGACCCTTACCCTAACATAAACCCTAGCTCAAAACCTTATCCTAACCCAAAACCTAACCCTAACGCAGAATTTATCCATATGTATAACCCTCAAACTAGCCATAACCATAACCCTAGCTCTTACATTACCCATAGAACTAATGCTAGCCATAAACATCTCATAAAACATAGACCTAAACCTAGCCCTAAGCATAACCCTAATATTAACCTAACCAAACCCTACTCCAATGCTTGCCGTAGCCCTTACCCTAGCTCAAACTCTAACCCTTACTCTAAGCATAACCCTAGCCCTAACTCTAACCCGAATCCTAGCCTGAATCCTAACTGTAACCATAGCCCAAATCCTAGATATAATTTTATCAATTACTTTAAACATAACCCTAACCCTAATGCTAACCCTAGCCCTAACCCTAACCCTAACCCTAACCATAGCTGTGACTCTAACCCTAAACCTCATGCTAGCCCTAACCCTAGCTCAAATCCTAATCCTTACCCTAAACCTAACCATAACAGTAACCCTAAGCCTAACTGTAATCCTAGCCCTAATCCTAACCTTAACCCAATCCCTAACACTAGCACTAACCTTATCCATTACCCTAAACATAAGCCTAACCCAAATGTTAACACTAGACATAACCTTATCCCTATGCTTAACATTAACCCTATATATTACTATAAACCTAAACTGAACCCTAAACTTAACCCTATCCATTACTCTAACCCAAACCCTAAACCTAATGCTAATTTGAGCCCTAACCATAACCCTTAACCCAAACCAACCCTAACCCAAATTCTGAACCTAATAATACACCTAGCTCTAAACCTAACCCAGTACCCTAAACCTAACCCTTACATTAGACCTAGCCATAAACCAAACCCTAAAACTGTCCCTAATTTTAACCCTAGACCTGATATTAGCCATAGCCCTAATCTTAGCCCTAACCCTTACACAAAGCCTAGCCCTCATCCTAGCCATAAACCTAGCCTTAATCATAACCAGAACCCTCACCCTAGCCCTAGCCCTAATTTTAACCCTTTCCCTAGCCCTGAGCCAAGCTATATAGCCCCATTCTTGTCCCTAAATCTAACCCTAACCCTAACCCTAACCATACGCCTAAACCTAACACTTATCCTAGTGCTAATCCTAGCCCTAATTTAGCCCTAATCTTATACCTACCCCTAACCCTAGCCCTAAAACTAACTCTAAATTTCAACACTAGCGCTATTTCTATTTCTAATCCTATCCATTACTGTAACCCTCACACTAACACTAATCTTAGCCCTAACCCTAGATCTAACCATAATGCTAAATCTAACCCTAAACTTAAGCCTAAACCTCACCCTACCACTAGCCCTAACACTATGGCTAATCCTAAAACTAGCCATAACCCTAGCCCTAGCCCTAAAACAAAACATAGCCTTTGCTCTAACCATATATATATATATATATATATATATATATATATATATATATATATATACCAAACCCTACTACTATAACTAGCAATAACCCTAGTTTTAATTCAAGTCCTAGGCCTAAAACTAACCCTGACCCAACTCTTATCCAAACACTAACCCTAGCTCTATATATCACCCTAACCCTAAAGCTAATACTAACACAAGACCAAGCCCAATCCCAAACCCTAAAACTAACCCTAATCATAACCCTAATTCTTACATTGAAAATAGCCCTAACCCTAACACAATAATAGCGCTAATCCGAGCCCTTACTAAATTTAACCCTAACCCTAACCCTAACCCTAGCCCTAAACCTAACCCTAAACGTAGCCCTAACCCCAGCTCTAACCCTATCCCTTGCACTAAGCCCAAACTAACCATAATGCTAAACCTAGTCCTAATCCTAATACTTAGCCTAAACCAAACACTAACCCTATTACTAGTCCTAACCTTAGCCCTCATTCTAGCTCTAACCCTACCCAAAACCTAACTCTAAACTTCACCCTTATTCTGACCCTAACACTAATTGTAAGTCTAAATCTGACCCTAATCCTAAACCAAAACCTGAAACTAGCCCTACCAGTAACCTTATACCTAAACCTAACCCTAACACTAGTCTTAAACCTAAACCTAATCCTAAATCTAGTGATAACTCTAGCCCTAGACCTAAACAAAAACTTACTCCTAGCCCTAACAATAACCATTAACATAAAACAAAAGCTAACCCTACCCCTATACCTAACGCTAGTCCTAATTCTGGCTTTCACCCTAACCCTAACACTTACTTGAACATTGACCCTGATACTAACACTAAACCTAGCTCTAAACCCGACCCTAAACCAAAATGTAAGTTTAACATTAGACCTAGCCATAGCCCTAACCCTAAAACTAGCCCTAATTCGAACTCTAGATCTTACATTAACCATAGCACTTAGCCTAGGCCCTAAACCTAACACAAAACATAGCCCTAATCCGAGGCATAAACCTACCCTAAGCATAATCCTCACCCTAACCATAGCCCTAACTCTAACCCTAATCCTCATCTTAGTCCTAACCCTAGTTCAAAGCCTAACCCTTAGCCTAACCATAACCCGAGGACTATCCCTAACCATAACCCTAACCCTAGCCCTAATCCTAACGTTAACCCTAGCCTTAACCCTAGCTCTAACCGTAGCCATTACCTTAACTCTAACACTAACCCTAATGATAACCCTAGCCCTAACCCTAACCAAAATCCTAACACAAACCATAAACCTAATGCTACACCTAACCCTAAACTTAACCCTTGCTGTAAGACTAACCCTAACCCAAACCCTAAAACTTACCCTAAACCCAACAGTAAACCTAGCCCTAAAACTAAACTTAACCCTAAATCTAACCTTAACACTAAAGCTAACATTACATGTAACCCAATATACTACCCTAAACCTAACCCTATCCCTAATGAGAACCCTAGCCCTAACCCTAAACCTAACCCTGACAATAACCATAATCCTAACCCTAGACCTAACACTAAACCTAACCCTCACCCTAGGTCTAACCCTAGCTTAAAACCTAAACTTTACCCTAAACCTAACCTTAAACCTACCCTAAGCTAGGGTTACTAGCCCTAACCCAAACTCTAAGCCTAACTCTACACCTATTCTTAACAATAACCTTAGCCCTAACCCTAGCTCTAACCCTATACATTATCCTTATGATAATCCTAATCCTAATGCTAACCCTAGGCCTAACCCTAACGCTTTTGCTAACCTGAAACTTCTCCATTCCCCTAAACCTACCCTGAATACTAAACCTAACCCTATCCATTACTCTAACCCTAACCCTAATGCTCATTTGAACCCTATCCTTAAACATTAAGCTAAAACAAACCCTAACCCTGATCCTGACCCTAAAAATACACCTAGCTCTAAACCTGACCCTTACCCTAAGCCTAATACTTACACTAGACCTAGACACAAACCTAACCCTAAATCTACCCCTAACTGTTACACTAGACCTGACTTTAGCCTTAGTCCTCATTCTAGAACTAAACCTACAACAAATCTTAGCACTCATTCTAGCCCTAAAGCTAGCCTTAATCATATCCCTAACCCTGTCCCTAGACCTAACCCTAATTCTAATCCTCACCCTACCTCTAAACCTAGCTACAATGCCATCCCTTACCCTAAAGATAACCATAACCCTAGTCCTAATGCTAGGCCTAAGATTAACACTAAACCTAGCCCTAATCCTAGCCCTAATTTATACCTATCCCTAAATCTAACCATAACTCTAGCTCTATGACTAACTCTAACTCTCGTTCAAGCCCTATTCCTATTTCTAAACCTATCCATTACCATAATCCTAATCCTAGCCCTAACCCTTGCTCTATCCTTAGACCTAGCCTGAACCCTAGATCTAATGCTAACTTCAAATCTAACCCTAACCCTAAGCATAGCCTAACACTAACACTAGTCATAACCCTAATGCTAATCATATAACTAGTGCTAACCCTAAATCTAGGATTAAAACCAAATTGAGCAATACTCCTAACCCTAAACCTTTACTTAGACCAAAACATAACGCTACACCTAGACCTAACCCTAGGCCTAATTGGAGTCCTAACCCTAACCTTAAAACTTACCCTGACCCTGACTCATATCCTAACAGTCATCCTAGCTCTAAATACCATGATAAACTTAAATGAAACCCTAACAGTAACCCTAGCCCTAATTCATGTCATAACCTTACCTTAAAACTAACCCTGAACTAACTCATATCCTAACAGTCACCCTAGCTCTAAACACAAACCTCATCTTAAACCAAACCCTAAAAGTAACCCTAGACCTTATTTGAGTCCTAATCCTAACCTTAAAACAAACTCTGATCCTTACTCAATCCTAAAAATAACCCTAGCTGTAAATATTACCCTAATCTTAAACCTAACACTTACACTATATTTTACCCCTAACCCTAACCCTAAAACTAATCCTAATTGTAACCTTAGTTTTTACATTAGCCATTACTTAATCCTAACACAAAACTACCCCTAATCTGAGTCCAAAACCTAGATTTAACCCTAACCCTAATTCTAACTCTAGCCCTAACCCTAGCTCTAAGGCTATCACTTACCCTAAGCCAAAAACTAACACTAATTGTAACCCTAGACCTATAACTAATCTTTAGGATAACCAAAAAATTAACCCTATCAGTAGTCCTAAACCAATCCATCACTCTAGCTCTAACCCTATCCTAAACCCTAATACTAACACTGATCCTTATTCTGATGCTAACACTAACCCTAAGTCTAACCCTGACCTTAACCCTAGACCAAACCCTAACACTAGCCCTAGACCTAAACCTAATCCTAAATCTAGATTTAACTCTAGCCCTAGACCTAAACAAAAACCTATCCTTAGCCCTAACAATAACCCAGAACCTAACCCAAACACTAACCCTACCCCTAGACATAAACCTAGTCCTAACTCTGGCTGTAACCCTAACTCTAACTCTAATCATAACACTGACCCTACCTTTATAGTAAACCTATCTCTAAACCTAACACTATACCTAGCCATAACCCTAACCTTAAAATTAGCCCTAAATATAACCCTAGCTCTTACATTACCCATAGCTGTAACCCTAGGCCTAAACCTAACACAAACCCTAGAGCTAATCCCAGGCCTAAACCTAGCCTTAAGCATAACACTAACCCTAACCCTCACCTTAACCCTAACCTAACCCTCACCTTAGTCCTAATCCTAGCTCAAAGCCTAACCCTTATGCTAAACATAAACCTATATCTATCCCTAAAAAAAACCCTAACCCAAGTCCTAATCCTAACCTTAACCCTAGCCCTAAACCTATCCTTTACCCTAAACCTAACCCTAACACTATTGATAATCCTAGGCCTAACCTTAACTCTATAACTAACTGGAAAACTAACCCTAGACCTAACCCTCAACCTCACATCACCATAGAGTTAACCCTAGCTCAAACCCTAACCCTTATCATAAACCTAAACAACCATAGCTCTAACCCCAAGCCTAAACCTCTATCTTACCCTAACTATAACCCTAAACCTACATCTAAACCTATCCATTACCCTAACCTTAACCCTACCCCTAATGATGACGTAGCCTAATCCTAACCCTAACCCTAACCGTACTGTAATCATATCCCTAGACTTAACCCTAAACCTAACCCTCACCCTAGGCATTACCTTAACTCAAAACCTAACCCTTATACTAAACAAAACCCTGACTCTAACCCTAACCCTAACCGGAATTCAAGGCCTATTCCTAACCATAATCCTAGCCAAAAACATATCCCTAAACTGTCCATTATACTAACCCTAACCCTTACCCTAATGTAAACCCTGGACGTAACCCTAACCCTAACAATTAGCTAATCCTAACCTGAACCCTAAACAAAACCCTATCATTACCCTAACTCACACCCAAATGCTAACTCGAGCCCTAACCCTAAACTCTAATTTTAACCAAACTCTAACTCTGACCCTGACCCTAATAAATCCCCTATCTCTAAAGATGACCCTTACCTGAAACCTAACACTTACACTAAACCTAGCCATAACCATAACCCTAAAATTATCCCCAACCATAAGCCTAGACCTGACATTAGCCCTATCCCTAATCCTAGCCCTAAACTTAACACAAATCACAGCCCTTATCGTAGCACTAAACATACCCTTACTCCTAATCCTAACCCTAATACTAGCCCTAACCCTAACACTAACCTAGACCTAATCTTAGCCCTAATTTAGCACTATTCCTAAAACTAGCCCTAACCCTAGCCATAAGACTAACCATTCTTTATCCTAAACTTAAACCTAACCATATCCCTATCGCTAGACCTAAGCTGAACACTAACCTTAGCCCTAATCCTAGCCCTAATTTAACCTTATCCCTAATTATAATGCTAACCATAGCCCTAAAACTACCTCTAACTCTCACATTAACCCTATCCCTAGTTCTAACCCTATCCTTTAACTTCACACTAGCCCTAAACATAGCCATAAACCCAGCCATAATCCTTGCCTAATCCTTATTCCGAGTCCTAAACCTAGATCTAACTCTAACACTAACCCTAAGCCTAAGCCTAACATTAACACTAGCACTAACCCTAACACTAATCATGAAACTAGCCCTAACCCTAACCCAAGCAGTAAAACAAAACTGAGTAATAGCCCTAACACTAAACCTTAACTTAAACCAAATCCTAATACTACACCTAGACCTAACCCTAGCCCTAATTCGAGTCCTAACCTTAACCTTAATACTAACCCTGATTCTGACTCACATCCTAACACTCACCCTAGCTCTAAACACCACACTAACTTTAAACCAAACCCTTAAAATAACCCTAGCTTTATTTCGAGTCTTAACCCTAACCCTAAAACTAACTCTGACCCTGACTATTAACCTAACAGTAACACTCGCTATAAATATCACCCTAACCTTTTTTTATTGGTTTTTCAAAACATTACAAAGCTCATGATATATCATCTTTCATACATTTGACTCAAGTGGGTTATGAACTCCCATTTTTACCCCAAATACAAATTGCAGAATCACATTGGATACACACTCACATTTTTTACATAATGGCATATTTGTGACTGTTGTATTCTGCTACCTTTCCTATCCCCTACTATCCCCCTCCCCTCCCATCTTCCCTCTCTACCTCATCTGCTGTTGTTCAATTCTCTCCCTTGTTCCTCCCCCCTTTCCCCTCACAACCTCTTATGTGTAATTTTGTGTAACATTGAGGGTCTCCTACCATTTCCATATGATTTCCCTTCTCTCTCCCTTTCTCTCCCCCCACTCAACTCTGTTTAATGTTAATCTTTTCCTCATGCTCTTCCTCCCTGTTCTGTTCTTAGTTGCTCTCTTTATATTAAAGAAGACATTTGGCATTTGTTTTTTAAGGATTGGCAAGCTTCGCTTAGCATAATCTGCTCTAATGCCATCCATTTCCCTGCAAATTCCATGATTTTGTCATTTTTTAGTGCTGTGTAATACTCCGTTGTGTATAAATGCCACATTTTTTTTATCCATTCATTTATTGAAGGGCATCTACGTTGGTTCCGCAGTCTAGCTATTGTGAATTGTGCCGCTATGATCATTGATGTGGCAGTATCCCTGTAGTACACTCTTTTAAGATCCTCAGGGAATAGTCCGAGAAGGGCGATAGCTGGGTCAAATGGTGGATCCATTCCCAGCTTTCCCAGGAATCTCCATACTGCTTTCCAAATTGGCCTCACCAATTTGCTGTCCCACCAGCAATGTACAAGTGTACCCTTTTCCCCACACCCTCGCCAACACTTATTGTTGTTTGACTTCATAATGGCTGCCAATCTTACTGGAGTGAGATGGTATCTTAGGGTGGTTTTGATTTGCATTTCTCTGACTGCTAGAGATGGTGAGCATTTTTTCATGTACTTGTTGATTGATTGTATGTCCTCCTCTGAGAAGTGTCTGTTCAGGTCCTTGGCCCGATTGTTGATTGGGTTATTTGTTATCTTATTGTTTAATTTTTTGAGTTCTTTGTATATTCTGGATATTAGGGCTCTATCTGAAGTGTGAGGGGTAAAAATTTGTTCCCAGGATGTAGGCTTTCTATTTACCTCTCTTATTGTTTCTCTTGCTGAGAAAAAAACTTTTTAGTTTAAGTAGGTCCCATTTGTTTATTCTTGTTATTAACTCTTGGGCTATGGATGTCCTATTCAGGAATTTGGAGCCCGACCCCACAGTATGTAGATTGTAGCCAACTTTTTCTTCTATCAGACGCAGTGTCTCTGATTTGATATCTAGCTCCTTGATCCATTTTGAGTTAACTTTTGAATATCACCCTAACCTTAAACCTAATCCTAACACTAGAGGTTTAACCCCTCACCATAACCCCAAAATTAACCCTAATTGTAACCCTAGTTCTTACATTAGCATTTCCTCTAACCCTAGCCCTAAACCTAACACAAAATTAGCCATAATCCGAGCCCTAAACCTAGCTTTAACCCTAACCCTTTCCCTAATCCAAGCCCTAAATTTAGCATTAATCCTATTCCTTACCCTAAGCCAAACCCTAATCCTAATGCTAAACCTAATCCTTAACCAACCCAAATTCTAACCATATTTCTAGTCCTAACCCTAGCACTCATTCTAGCTCTAACCATAACCCAAACCCTAACCCTAACCCTGACCCTCATTCTGACCCTAACACTAATCATAGGTCTAAACCTGAACCTAACCCTAAACTGAACCCTGACAGTAGCCCTTCCAGTAATCTTATACCTAATCCTTATCCTAACTCTATCCCTAGGCCTAACCCTAATCCTAACTGTAGCCATAACTCGAACCCTAGACCTAATTAAAAAAAAAAAAAACATAGACATAGCCCTAACAATAAACCTCAGCCTAAGCCAAACACTAACTCTTCCCCTAGACCTAATTCTGTCTTTAATTCTAACCATAACCCTAACGTGAATACTGACCCTGACAGTAACAGTAACCCTAGCTCTAAACACCACCTCAACCCTAAACCTACCCTAAAACTATACCTAGCCCTAACATTAACCCTAAAAATATCTTGAATCATAACAATTTCTTACATTAGCTGTAGCCCTAACCTATCACAAAACCTAGCACTAATCCAAGGCCTATCCTAGCTTTAACCCTAAAGCTAATCCTAATCCAATCCATAGCCCTTAACCAAATTCTAAGCCTAAGCCTAGACCTAATCCTTAGCATAACCCTAGCTCTAACCTATCCATTAGTCTAGTGATAACCCTAACCCTTATGCTAACCCTAGGTCAAACCCTAATCCTATCCCTAACTCTAACCCTATCCATTACCCACACTTAATCTGAACCCTAAAACTAAAACTATCAATACCCTATCCTTAACAATAATGCTAATTCGAGCCCTAAACCTAAACCTTAACCTAACAAAACCCCTAAAACTGACCCTAACCCTAATAATACCCCTAGCTCTAAACTTGACCCTAACTATAAATCTAACCCTTAAAATAGAACTAGCTATACACCTAACCCTAAACAATCCCTCACTATAACCCTAGACCTGACTTTTGCCCTAGCAGCAATCCTAGTCCTAAACCTAACACGATCCTTAGCCTACATCCTAGCCATAAACTTCACCTTAATCATAAACCTAACCCCAACCCTAATTCTAACCCTCACCCTAGCCATAATTCTAGCTATAATCCCAACCCTTACCCTAAACCTAACAGTAACCCTAGCCCTAATTCTAGGCCTAACCCTACACTAACCCTTGCCCTAAGACTAACTCTAACTCTCACCCTAGCCCTACACTGAGTTCTAAACCAATCACATACCATCACCCTAAACCTAGCCCTAAACTTAGCCCTAAACCTAGCCCTAAACTTAGCCCTAACCCTAGCCCTATCTTTAGCCCTAGCTCAAACCCTAGATCTCAACCTAACTCTAAATCTAAACCTAAACCTAAGCCTAAAACTCACACTAACACTAGCCCTAACCCTAACACTAATCCTAAAACTAGCCCTAACCCTACCCCTAGCCCTAAAACAAAACCGAGTCATAGCCCTAATCCTAACCCTTAACCTAAATCAAAACCTAACCTTACACCTAGCCCTACACCAATCTCTATAATTCTAGTCCTAAATATAACCTAAAAAGTAATCCGAACACTGACTCCAACCTTAACACTAACTCTAGCTCTAAATATTGTCATAACAATAAACCTAACCCTAACACTAGACCTAGCCCTAACCCTAATCCTATAGCTAGCGCTAATCATAACCTTAATCATACATTACCCGTAGCCTTAACCCTAGCCCTAACCTAACCCAAAACCTAGCCTTAATCCAAGTCCTAAACCTAGCTTTATCCCTAAACTTAAACCTAACCCTAACCCAAACAAAAGCCCTAATCCTATACATATCCCTAGCCCTAATCTTAGGTCTAACCCTATCCATTACCCTAATGATAACCCTAACGCTTATGCTAAAAATTAGGCCTAACCTTAACCCTATCCATTACACTAAACCACATCTAAACCCTAAACCTAACCCTGTCATTAACGCTAACCCTAAACCTAATGCTAATTCGAGCCCTAAACCTTACCTTTAACTTAAATCAAACCCTAACATTGAACTTGACCCTAATAATAACCCTAGCTCTAAACCTGACTCTTACCTTAAACCTAAAGCTTACACTGGACCAAGCCATAAACCTTACACTAAATCTAACCCTAAGTGTAACCCTAGACCTGGCATTAGCCCTAGCCCTAATATTAGCCATAACCCTAACACAAACACTAGCCTTCATTCTAGCCCTAAGCCTAGCCTTAATCATAACCCTAACCCTAACACTAGCCCTAACACTAATACTAACCCTCACTCTAGCTCTCAAATTAGCTATAACCCACTCCCTTACCCTACATGTAACCCTAACTCTAACCCTAACCTGGGGTCTAAACCTAACACTAACCCTAGCCCTAATTTAGCTCTATCCCTAAACATAACCCTAGCCCTATCCCTATGACTTACTTTAACTCTCACACTTGCCTATCACTAGTTCTAACCCTATCCCTTACCATAACCCTTACCCTTGCCCTATCCTTAGTCCTAGCCCTAACCATAGATCAAATACTAACTCTAAATCTAACCCTAACCCGAAGCCTAAGCCCAACCATTATAAATACATTATATTTAGATTCTATGTCTGCAGATGTTGGCTTCAATTATTATTTAGAATATAGTCATTAGTTTCATAAAAGGCGTACCATTTCTGGTGGTATATAGAGAACTGATGGTCAAGGGTAGGATGCTATGTTAAGGGGGAAAGGACTGAGGGTATGAGATTAATCTATCTTAGCAAATTGGAGGAGAACTGTAATGAATAGACAGGGGTAATTTATGGAAGAATGTATAAAATCAAATTCTCTATCTGTATTCATAAAACTACCCTATGTATAAATAGAAAAAGTTAAAAGTTTGAAAGTGGGATAGAGGGAGGAAGAAAATCGAAGAAAAAAATAACAAGGAACGAAAGAAAGAGAGGGAGAATGAAAATAAGAGAAAGTAAAGGGGGGGTGAGGTGGGCCTATGCAATTTCTCTATATTATACTATCCTGGTGATTCAGTTCTTAAAATCCAATTTCATGCAAAGTTCTTGGTTTCACGTATGTTGAGATTGTGAGGGCCAGAGGGGGAAGGGTAGAGGAGAATAGATGAGAATAACAAGAATATAAAAGTCTCTCAGAACTCTGTTTTCTTCCAGTAGGTGGCAATGTCTATTCCTAGCTTGAGTCTCTGTGCTAAGGGTGGTGGAGGTAGCCAGTTTGAGAGGGCTTGAGCTTCTACCTTGAGCCTCCCTCTCTCAGTCTCTGAGTTGGAAAGGTACCGGTACCGGTATAAATAGAAAAGGTACTGGTACAGTTGCTGTTCTGCATTGATAGATACACCACACCAAGATCTTCTGAGAAAAATCTTCAGTTATCACAGCTGGAGGTAGGGGAGGTGGAAACCTGGTACCTGAGCAGCCGCAGAACAGAGCTGGTAGCCACGGCCACAGATAGATGGTGAGTAAGGTTTTCCAAGATGGATTCCATCTGTTACCTGTGTAGGGTGTTTGGTGAGGTGGGTGGTTCTGGGGTTACCTTGTGCCAAGTTCAGAGCTTGGTCTGGTGACCCGCAAGCAAAGCCTCTGTGTTCTGTGCTACCTATCCTCTGTGCCAAGAGAACCTGCATGGCCGAGTCTTCCCTCTGAGCCAAGAGGAGACCCGCGGCCAAGACTTCCATCTGTGCCAAGAGCTCATGCGCTGCTGAGACTTCTGTCTGAGCCGAGAGCACATGCACAGCTGAGACTTTCATCTGTGCAGAGAGCTCATGCGAGGCGGAGACTTCCAACTGAGATGAGAGCAACCACACAGCCAAGCCTTCCATCTGCACAGAGAGCTCCAATGTGGCCTTAGTTTTCTTCAAAATTCTATGATATTGGGCAAGATTCATCTTTTACTTAGCCTTACTATGCTCCACAGGTATGGGCCTTCTCGGTTCAATGGTTCGCTGTCAGAAACAGTTTGTATTTTAAGATTTTCCTTCATTATGGCTTATTGATGTGAATGAAAATTGAGCTAGAAATCAAACAGGGTTGGTAGGGGTGCTTGAAACTTCACAAATCAGTTCTCAGTGGGCACTTTCTGGTTTCTTTCTTTTGAAGGGAGGCCAAAGCTGAAGAATGCAAAGAAACTGTATCTGAGAGCCTTTAAGGAGAAAAAAGATAAATATGTATGTACTGAAATAAGTCTCCCAATAATTTGATCAGATTTCTTTGATACTGTGCAGTATTCATTTTTAACTTGTCCCACTTGGCTCCCCAAGTTTGGGATATCTAGGATCAATGGTTTTCTATACAGGTAAGGGTTAGGGTTATGGTTATGGTTATGGTTAGGGTTAGAGCTAGTGTTAGAGTTATTTTTGTTCAAATTTCTTTGATACTGGGCTGGATTCATCTTTTCCCTAGCCTTACTATTCTCCCCAGGGTTGGGCCTTTTGGGTTCAGTGGTTCACTGTCAGGAACAGTTTGTATTTTAAGTTTTCACTTAATTTTCACCTATATGGGTAAATGGAAATAGAGCTTGAAATCAAACAGAGTTGGTTTGAAAGTTTCCTTGAAACGTCCTCACATTCTATCAGTTCTCAGTGTGCATTTTCTGGTTTGTTTCTTGTGGAAGTAGCCCTATGCTGAAATAGAAAGAAATAGCTTCATCTGTGAGAGCTTTAGGAGCAATCTTCAATATTTTTTGGTCGAATTACTTTGATACTATACAGGATTCATCCTTTACCTAGCCTTATTAGGATCCCCAATTTGGGGCCTTTAAGTTCAACGGTTCACTGTCAAAAACATTTTGAAATTTAGGTGTCACTTCATTATGGCCTATAGGTGTGAATGCCAATGAAGCTGGAAATCAAACAGGGTTGGTACTCGCTGCTTGATACGTCACACACTCAATTAGTTCTCTGCAAGCACTCTCTGCTTTCTTTCTATTGAATATAGGCCAAAGGAGAAGCATGCAAAAACAACTTTATCCGAGAGCACTTTAGGAGACAACAGGGAATTAAGCATGTAATGAATGACCTCCCGCAATTATTTGGTCAGATTTCTTTGATACTGTGCATTTTTCATCTCTTAGCTTGCCCCACTAGGCTTCACAACTTTGGGACTTCTATGATCAAAGGTTATCTAAACAGGTTAGGGTTAAGGTTACAGTTAGGTTTAGGCCTAGGTTTCGACCTAGTGTTAAGTTTAGAGTTATTTTTGTTCAAATTTTTTGGTACTGGGCAGGATTCATCTTTTACCTAGCCTTACTATGTTCCCCAGGTTTGGGCCTTCTCAGTTCAATGGTTCGCTGGCATTAACAGTTTTTGTTTTGAGGTTTCACTTCATTTTGACCTATATAGTAAAAGGAAATGGAGCTTGAAATCAAAGAGGGTTGGTGCTAGCTGATTGAAACATCTCACACTCAATCCGTTTTCTGTGTGCACTCTCTGGTTTGGTTTGTTCCTTGTGAATCTAACCCTAAGCTGAAACATACAAAGCAACTTTATCTGAGAGTACTTCAGGGGAAAACAAGAAAATAGGCATGTACTGAACTATCTCCCCCAATTATTTCGTCAGATTTCTTAGATGCTGCCCAGGATTCATCTACTAGCTTGTTCCAGAAAGCTCCCCACGTTTGGGACATCTAGGATAAATGATTTTCTAAACAGGATAGGGTTAGATTTAGGATTCGGGTTAGGGCTAGCTTTTGAAATAATGTTAGGGTTAGAGTTTGTTTTGTTCAAAATTCTTTGATACTGGGAAGTATTCATCTTTTACCTAGCCTTATTATGTGCCCCAGTTTGGGGCCTTATTTGTTCAATGGTTTGCTGTCGAGAATAGTTTGTTTTTAATGTTTCACTTCATTTTGACCAATCCATGGGTAAATGCAAATGGAACTAGAAATCAGAGGTTGGTGCTAGCTGGTTGAAACTTCACATACTGAATCAGTTGTCTTTGGACACTCTCTGGTTTCTTCCTTGTGAAAGTAGGTGTAAGATGAAGCATGCAAACAAATTTATCCAACATCACTTTAGGAGAAAACAGGGCAATATGCATGTAGTGAAATACCACCCCCAATTTTTTGGTCAGATTTTATTGATACTGTGCATAATTCATCTGTAAGCTTGCCACACTAGTCTCCCCAAGTTTGAAACTTTTATGATCAAAGATTCTCTTAACAGGTAAGAGTTCCGAGTATGGCTAGAGTTAGGGCAAGGGTTAGAGCTAGTGTTAGGTTTAGAGTTAGTTTTTTTCAACATTTTGATACTGGGCAGGATTCATCTTCTTCCTATTCTTAGTATACTCCCAATGTTTGGGCCTCTTAGGTGAAAGGAGTTGCTCTCAGGAGCAGTTTTAATGTTCATATTTAATTTCATTTTGCCCTATAGCAGTGAATGGAAATGGAGCTGGAACTCAAAGAGTTTGTGCTAGCTGCTTGAAACTTCACACACTCAATCAGTTCTCAGTGCGCATTTGTTTCTTGTGGAAGTAGCCCAAAGCTGAAGTAGAAAGAAACAACATTATCTATGAGCACTTTAGGAGCAAGCTTCACCTTTTTTTTTTTGCTTGATTGCTTAGATACTGTACAGGATTCATCCTTTCCCTAGCCTTAGTAGGATCCCCAACTTTGGGCCTTCAAGGTTTGCCAGTTCACTGTCAGGAAAAGTTTGAATTTTTAGGTTTCACTTTATTATGGTCTATAGATGTGAATGAAAATGGAGCTGTAAATCAATCAGGGTTAGCACTAGCTGCTTGAATCTTCACACACTCTATCAGCTCTCTGTGGGCACTCTCTGGTTTGTTCCTTGTGAAAGTACCATAAACTTCAGCATGAAAAAATAATTTAAACATGAGCACATTAGGAGAAAACAGGGAAATATGAATGTACTGAAATACCTCCCCAATTACTTGGTCAGATTTCTTTGATACTGTGCAGGATTTATCTGTTAGCTGGCCCAACTAGGCTCCTTTATTTGTGGACTACTATGATCAATGGTTCTCTAAACAGGTTAAGTTAGGTTTAGTATTAGGTTAGGGCTAGGTTTACATCTAGTGTTTTGTTAGGTTTAGTTTTGTTCAAATTTATTTGATACTGGGCAGGATTCAGCTTTTACATAGCCTTACTATATTCGCTAGGTTTGGGCCTCTTGAGTCAAGGGTTAGCTGTCTGGAACAGTTGGTATTTTAAGTTTTCACTTTATTTTGATGTATGTGGGTAAATGGAAATGGAACATGAAATCAAACAGGGTTGGTGCTTGCTACTTCAAACCTCACACACTCAATCAGTTCTATATGGACATTCTCTAGTTTATTCTTTGTGAAAGTAGCCCTAAGCAGAAGCATGCAAAGCAACCTTATGTGAGAGCACTTTAGGAGAAATAGGAAATATGCATGTGCTGAACTACCTCCCCAATTATTTGGTCAGATTTCTCTGATACTGTGAAAGATTCATCTGTTAGCCTGCCCCACTTGGCTCCACAAGTGTGGAACTTCTAGGATCAAAGGGACTCTAAACAGGTTAAGGTTAGTGTTAGGGTTAGGGTTAGGACTAGGATTAGTCCCAGTGTTAGGGTTAGAGTTAGTTTTGTTTTCAAATTCCTATGATACTGTGCAGGATTCATCTTTTTCCTATTTTGACTATACTCCAAATGTTTGGGCCTCCTACATAAAGGGTTTGCTTTCAGGAACAGTTTCAATTTTCATGTTTCTCTTCTTTTTGCCCTATAGGGGTGAAGGGAAATGAAGCTGGAAATCAAACAGGGTTTGGGTGAGCTGGTTGAATCATCACATACTCAATCAGTTCTCAGTGAGGATTCTCTGGTTTGTTTCCTGTGGAAGTAGCCCTAAGCTGTAGCAGAAAGAAACAGCTTTATCTCTGAGTGCTTTAGGAGCAAGCAGAATACACATGTACTGAAAGAGCTTTGAATTGTTTTGGTTGGATTACTTTGATACTGTACAGGATTTATCCTTCACCTAGCCTTAGTAGACTCCCCAAGTTTGGGTTTTCAAGATTCAATGGTTCGCTTTCAGGAACAGTTTCTATTTTAAGGTTTCACTTAATTTTGACCTAAATGGAATTGGAGCTAGAAATCAAACAGGGTTGGTGCTAGCTGCTTCAAACTTCACACTCTCAATCAGTTCTCTGTGGGCACTCTCTGTTTTGTTCCTTGTGAATATAGCTCTAAGCTGAAGCATGCAAAACAAGTATATCCGAGAGCACTTTAGGAGAAAAGAGGGAAATATAAATATATTGAAATACCTTCCCCAATTATTTGATCATATTTCTTTGATACTGTGCAGGATTCATCTACTAGCTTTTCCCACTAGGATCCCCAATTTTGGAACTTCTATGATCAAAGGTTCTCTGAACAGCTTAGAGTTAGGGTTGGGGATAGAGTAAAATCTAGCATTAGAGTTACAGTCAGATTTGTTCAAATTTATTTGATACTGGGCAGTATTCATCTTTTCCTTACCCTTGTTAAATTCCCCAGTTTTGGACCTTCTCAGTTCAAGTGTTCACTGTCAAGAATACTGTATATTTTAAGGGTTTACTTCATTTTGATCTCTATGGGTAAATGGAAATGGAGCTCGAAATCAAACAGTGTTGGTGCTAGCTGCTTGAAACTTCACATACTCAATCAATTCCCTGTTGGTACTCTCTGATTTCCTCCTTGTGAAAGTATCCCAAAGATGAATCATGCAAAAAAAATTATCTGAGAGCACTTTAGGAGACAACAGAAAAATATGCATATACTGAACTATGTCCCCCAGTCATTTGGTCATTTGGTCAGAATTCTTTGATACTGCACAGGGTTCATCTGTTAGCTTTCCCCAACAGTCTCCACAATTTTGGAACTTCTGAGATTACAGGTTCTCTAAACAGGTTAGGGTTAGTTTTAGGGTTAGGTTTAGGGCTAGTGTTAGAGCGAGTGTTAGGGTTAGAGTTAGTTTTGTTCAAATTTCTTTGATATTGGGCAGGAATTCTTTTACCTAGCCTTACTATGTTCACCAGTTTGGGGCCTTCTTGGTTCAAAGTTCACTGTCAGGAACAATTTGAATTTTAAGGCTTCACTTCATTTGAACCTATACAGATAAATGGATATGAAGCTAGAAGTCAAACAGGGTATGTGCTAGCTGCTTGAAACTTCACACACTCAATCTGTTCTCTGTGGGCACTCTGTGTTTTCTTCCTTGTGAAAGTAGCTCTAAGCACAAGTATGCAAAAACAACTTTATCCAAGAGCACTTTATGAGAAATCAGGGAAATGTGCATGTCCTGAACTACCTCCCCCCAATTATTTGGTCAGATTTTTTTGATACTGCACAGGATTCATCTGCTTGTTTGCTGTTCTAGGTTCCCCAACTTTGGAACTTGTATGATCAAAGCTCTATAAACAGGATAGCTTTAGGGTTAGTGTTAGAATTAGTACTAGAGTTAGAACTAGTGTTGGGTTAGAGTTCTTTTTGTTTAAATTTCTTTAATGCTGGGAAGGATTTCTCCTTTTCCTAGTCTTATCATGTTCCCCAGTTTTGGGTCTTCTAATTTCAATTGCTTACTGTCAGGAACAGTTTGTATTTTAAAGTTTCACTTCAAGTTGTCCTATATGGGTAAATGGAAATCTAGCTGATAATCAAACAGGGTTGGTTCTAGCTGCTTGAAATTTCACACACTTAATCAGTTCTCTGTGAGCAATCTCTGGTTTCTTCCTAGTGAAAGTTTTCCAAAGCTATGGCAATGAAAAGAACACTATCCAAGAGCACTTTAGGAAAAAACAGGGGAAATAGGTATGTACTAAAACACCTCCACCAATTATTTTGTCAGATTTTTTTATACTGGGAATGATTCATCTGTTACCTTTCCCTACTAGGCACCCCAAGTTTGGGTCTTCTATGTTTAAAGGTTCTCTAAACAGGTTAGGGTTAGGGTTAGGGTTAGGTTTAGGTCTAGGTTTAGAATTAGTGTTGGTGTTAGAGTTAGTTTTGTTCAAATTTCTTTGATACCAGGGAGGATTCATCTTTTACCTAGCCTTACTATATTGCCCATGTTTTGGCCTTCTCAGTTCATGGTTCGCTGTCAGGAACAGTTTGTGTTTTAAGTTTTCACGTCATCTTGACTTATATGTACAATTGGAAATGGAGCTGGATAACAAACAGTGTTGGTGTTAGCTGCTTGAAACTTCACACAATCAGTTCTCTGTGGGCACTCTCTGATTTGTTCCTTGTGAATGTAGCCATATGCTGAAGCATGCAAAGCATAGGTTTAGGGTGAGGGTGATGTATAGGGCTAGGTTTAGTGTTAGGGTCAGAATCAGGGTAAGGGTTAGTTTTAGGGATAGGGTTAGGACTCTATTTAGGGCTAAAGTTAGGGCTAGGTGTAGGGTTAGGGTTTGGTTTAAGTTAAGGTTTAGGGTTAGCGCTATGGCTCAGTTTTGTTTTAGGGCTAGGGCTAGTGTTAGTGCTAAATATTGGATTGGTGTTAGAGTTAGAGCTGGTGTTAGCATGAGGTTTAGGATTAGGCTTAGGGTTAGATTTAGATTTACGGTTAGATCTAGGACTAGGGTTAGGGCTAGGTTAGGGCTCTGGAAGGGATAGGGTTAGAACTAGTGATATGGCTAGGAAGAGAGTTAGTTTTAGACTTAGTACCAGGCTTAGGTTAGGGTTATGGTTACAGCTAAATTAGGGCTAGGATTAGGGCTCGGGTTAGTGTTAGGATTAGGCCTAGGGGTAGGGCTATGTTTAGGGTTAGCATTGGGGTCAAGGTTAAGTTTAGGGGAATGGGTGGTGTTATATCTAGCTTTATGTCTAGGATGAGGGTTAGAATTAGGATTAGGGTTAGGGTTAGTTTTCAGTGTAGGATTAAGGTAGGTTTAGGGCTAGAATGATGGCTATTGTTTCTGTTAGGTTTAGGGCTAGGACTAGGGCTAGGACTAATGTCAGGCCTAGGGTTATGGTTTGGCATAGTTATAGGATTAGGTTATGCCTAGTTCTAGTGAGTGACATTTAGTGTAAGGGTCAGGTTTAGAGCTAGGGGTTTTGTTATGGTTAGAGTCAGGGTTGGCATTTGGTTTAGGATAAAGTTTATGGTTAAGGCTTGAGTTAGTGATAGGTTTAGGTTTAGGGTTAGGATAATGGATATGGTTAGGTTTCGGTTTCAGTTAAGGTTTAGGGTAAAGAATGGGTTAGGTTTACTGATAGGGTTAGGGTTAGCATTAGGGTTAGGGTTATGTTTAGTGTAATGGATTGGTTTAGAGCTAGGGTTAGGGCTAGGTTATGGTTTGGATTATGTCTAGGATTAGGGTTATGTTTAGGGATAGGGCTAGGGTTTGGTTTATGGTAGGTATTAGGGTTAGGATAAGTGTTAGGTTTAGGGCTAGAGTTATTGTTAGGTTAGAGTAAAGGTTAGTGTTTGAGCTAGGGTTAGAGTTAGGGCGAGGGTTAGGTTTATGTTTAGGTCTAGGGTTATGTTTAAGGTTATGGTTTGGTTTAGGTTTAGGGTTATGGCTAGGGTTTTAATTAGGGTTAGAGATAATTTTAGGGTAATGGATAATATTAGAGGTAGGGTTAGGGTATGGGTTAGGGTTAGTAGTAGGATCAGGTTTAGTGTAAGGCTTAATGTTTCAGCTAAGTTTAGGGCTATTGCAAAGGTTAGGTTTTGGGTTAGGTCTAGAGTTACATTTATGTTTAAGGTTAGGTTTAGTGTTAGGGATTGGGTTATAATTAGGGTTAGTGTAAGGGTAATGGATAGGGTTAGAGCTATAGTTTGGGCTAGGATTAAAGTTAGGATTAGAGCTAGGATTAGGGTTAGGGTTTAGGATGGGGCTAGTGCTATGTTTAGTGAAAGGGGTTTCCTTGAGCTAGGGTTAGGTCTGAAACATGGGTTAGGGTTAGAGTTAGTGTTAGGTCTATGATTAAGGTTAGGGTTATGCTTAGGACTAAGTTTAGGCCTAGGATTAAGGCTAGGTTTTATGTTAGGATTAGGGCTAGGGTTGTAACTATGTGCAATGTAAAAGCTAGGGTTATGTTTAGGGCTAGTTTTAGGGTTAGGGTTATGCCTAGAGTTTTAATTAGGGTTAGGGTTAAGTTTAGGATAATGGATAATATTAGAGGTAGGGTTAGGGTTAGGTTTCGAGTTAGGGCTAGTGTTAGGATCAGGTTTAGTGTAAGGCTTAATATTTCAGCTAAGGTTAGGGCTATTGCAAGGGTTAGGTTCCAGGTTAGGTCTACAGTTACATTTATGTTTAAGGTTAGGTTTAGTGTTAGGGATAGGGTTATAATTAGGGTTAGGGTAATGGTAATGGATAGGGTTAGAGGTAAAGTTTGGGCCAGCATTAAATTTAAATTAAAGCTAGGATTAGGGTTAGGGTTTAGGATGGGGCTCATATTATGTTTAGTGAATGGGTTTTCCTTGAGCTAGGGTTAGGTCTAAGGCATGGGTTAGGGTTAAGGTTGGTATTAAGGCTATGATTAGGGTTAGGGTTATGCTTAGGACTAAGTTTATGCCTAGGATTAGGGCTAGGTTTTATGTTAGGTTCAGGGCTAGTGTTAGAACTATGGGTAATGTAAGAGCTAGGGTTATGTTTAGGGCTAGTTTTAGGGTTAGGGTTATGTCTAGATCTAGTGTTAGATCTAGGTTTTGGCTTAGGGTCAGATTTCGAGCTAGATCTAGTGTTAGGGTTAGTGTTAGGGATAGGTTTAGGGTTAGGTTTATAGACCGAATTAGGACTAGGTTTAAGTCTAGGCATAGGGTTAGTGTTTGGTTTAGGTTAAGGGTTATTGTGAGGGCTATGGCTAGGCTTTTGTTTAGGTCTAGGGCTAGAATTATAGCTATTTTTAGGATTAGCTTTAGGTCTAGGGCTAGAATTATAGCTATTTTTTAGGATTAGCTTTAGGTCTAGGGCTAGTTTTATGGTTAAGTATAGATATAGGGTTACTGGTAGGGCTAGTGTTAGGGTTTGATTTAGGGATAGGGTCAGGTTTAGACCCAGGGTTAGTGTTAGGATCAGAATAAGGGTCATGGTTAGGGTTAGAGCTACAATGAGGGCTAGGGTTAGTACTAGTAATATGGTTAGAGTATAAGTTAGGCTAAGGATTAGGGTTAGTACTAGGGTTAGCATTTGGGTTAGGGTTTGGCTTTGGGTAAGGGAAAGGGTTAGGGCTAGGGTTATGGTTAGGGCTAGTGTGAGGGTCAAGATTTGGGTTAAATCTAGGGTTAGGGCTTAGATTACAGGTAGGATTTGGTTTGGGTTAGCGGTAGGGTTAGGACAACGACTAATGTATGAACTAGGATTATGATTAGGGATAGTGTTATGGTTAGGGTTAATGCTAGGTCTAGTGCTAGGCTTAACTTAAGGTTAGGGTAATGATTAGAGTTAAGATTAGTGTTAGGGTCAGCGTCAGGTTCAGGATTAGTTTTAGAATTAGGGTTAGGGCAAATTGTAGGATTAGAGTTTGGTTTAGGATAAGGGTTAGTGTTAGGGCTATGGCTTGGTTTTGTTTTATGAGTAGGGCTAGGGTTGATTCAAATTAGAGGATTAGCATTATTGTTAAGACTATGTTAGGATTTGGTTTAGGCTCATATTTACAGTGAAATTTAGAGTTAGGTTTACATTTAGAGTTAGGATTAGGGCTAGGACTAAGGATAGAACTAGGGCTAGGGCTAGGGCAAGAGTTAGTCTTAGGGCTAAGGTTAGGGTTTGGATAGGACTAAATTAGGGCTAGGATTAGTGCTAGGCTTAGTGTTATTGTTAGGTCTAGAGTTAGGGCGATGGGTTAGGGTTAGGTTTAGGGTTATGGATAGGTTTAGGGTAAACGATGGGGTATAGCTAGGTTTAGGGCTAGGGCAAGTGTTAGAATTAGGGTTAAAACTTGGGTTATGTTTTGGGTTTGGGCTAGGGTTAATTTCAAGTCCAGCATTATGGTTAAAGATAGTTTTAAGGTTAGGTTTATGGCTACATCTAGTGTAATGTTAGGTTTAAGGTTAGGGTCAGATTTAGAGCTAAGGGTATTATTAGGGTCAGGGTAATTATTAGTGTTTGGGATAGGTTAAGGTTTTAAGATATGGCAAGAATTAGCATTAGGGTTAAAATTAGGGTAATAATAGTGTTAGGTTTAGGTTTCAGGTTATGTTTAGGGTAGTGAATAGGGTTATGTGTAGGATAGGATTAGGTTTAAGCCTAGGGTTAGCATTAGGGTTAGGGTAATGGGTAGGGTGATGGATAGGGTTAGAGCTAAGGTTATGGCTAAGGTTATGGTTACAATTAGTGCTAGTGTTAGGGTTAAGGTTAGTGTTAGGGTTAAAGCTACGGTTAGGGCAGAGATTCGGGCTAGGTTTTGGGTTAAGTTAAGGCTAGGGTTAGGGTTACATCTAATATAAGTACTAGGGTTATGATTAAGGCTAGTTTTATGGTTAGGGTTAGGGCTAAGTCTAGTGTTAGATTTAGAATTAGGGTTAGAGTGATGTTTAGAGCTAGGTTTAGGGTTAGGTCAGGTTCAGTGTTAGTTTTAGTTTTAAGCTTAAAACTCAAATTAAGGCTAAGGTTATGGCTAGGTGTAGGGTTAAGGTTTGGTTTAGGTTAAGGGTCAGGGTTAGGGCTATGGCTTGGTTTTGTATTAGGTCTAGGGATAGATTTAGGACTGGTTTTAGGATTAGCATTGGGATTAGGTTTAGGGCTAGTGTTAGGTTTAGGTTTAGGCTGATGTTTAGGGTTAGATTTATATTTAAGGTTAGATATAGGGTTCGGGCTAGGGCTAAGAAAAGGTTTAGGGTTAGGCCCTGGGTTAGAGCTAGGATTAGGGTTCCAGTAATAATAGGGTTAGAAGTAGTTTTAGGGCAAGTGTGAGAGTTAGACTTAGTCTTAGGTCTAGGTTAGGATTAGGGTTAGGGATACGTCTAAATTAGGGCTAAAATTAGGGCTAGGGTTAATGTTAGGGTTAGGCCCAGGTTTAGGGTTAGGGTTACGATTAAGGCTATGTTTAGGGCTAAGATAAGGGCTAGGATTTGTTTTAGGGTTAGGGCTAGGATTATGGTTAGGGCTAATGTCAGGTCTAGGGTTACCTTTAGGGATATTTTCAAGCTTACGTTTTTTGGCTAGTTCTAGTGTAAGGGTTAGGTTTAGGGTTAAGGGTCGGGTTTAGAGCTTGGGGAATTATTAGGGTCATGTTCAGAGTTAGGTTTTGTTTTAAGTTTGAGTTTAGGGTTAGTGCTCACATTGGAATTAGGGTTAGTGTTATTGTAATAATAGGGTTAGGTTTAGGTTTCAGGTTAGGTTTAGGATAATTGATAGGGTTGGGGTTAGTGATAGGGTGAGTAATAGGTCTAGGGTTAGCAATAGGGTATGGTTTATGTTTAGGGTAATGGATACAGTTAGAGTTTAGTTTAGGGCTAGGGTTATGGTTAGGATTAGGTCTTGAATTTGGGTTAGGGTGAGGGTTAGAACTAGGGTTATGTTTAGGGTTATGTTTAGCATAAAGGTTAGGTTATGAGCTATGGGTAGGGTAGAGCAAGGGTTAGCTTAAAGGTTAGGTCTAGGGATAGAATCACGGTAGTTTTAGGGTTAGAGTTAGGGTTATGGCTAGGATTATCATTAGGGTTAGGGTTAGGTTTAGTGTAATGGAAATGGTTAGATTTAGGTTTAGGTTTAGGGTTAGGGTTAGATTTAAGTTTAGGGTTAAGGTTAGGGCTATGGTTATGTTTAGGTTTATGGTAAGGGTCAGTTTTTGAGCTAGGGTTAGGGTTATAGTGAGTGTCAGGTTTAGGGTTAGGTCTAGGTTTAGTTTTTTGTTTAGGTTAGTGTTATGGTTAGGGTTAAGGCTAGGGTTACCAATAGGTTTAGGTTAGGTTTAGTGTATTTTGTAGGTTTAGAGCTAGGGTTAGGTCTAGGGTTAAGGTTAAGATTAGGGCTAGAGTTAGGGTTAGATTTATGCATAGTTCTAGGTTTATGTTTATGGTAAGCATTAGGCTTTAAGTTAGGGTTGGGACTAAGGCAAGGGTTAAGTTAGGATTTGGGCTAGGGTTAGGGTTAGGATTATGCTTAGGGCTAGGTTAAGACCTAGGATTGGCTCTAGGTTTTGTGTTAGGTTTAGGCCTAGGGTTAGGACTGTGGGTAATGTAAGAACTAGGGATATGAGTAGGGCTAGTTTTAGGGTTAGGGTTATGGCTGGGTCTCGTGTTAGGATTATATTTTCAGTTAGGGTCAGGTTTAGAGGTAGGTTTACTCTTAAATGCTGGTCAGTGATAGGGTTAGAATTAGAGTTAGGGTTATAGCCAGAATGAGAACTAGGTTTAGGTCTAAGGGTAGGGATACTGTTTGGTTTAGGGTAAGGGTTATTGTTAGGGCTAGGACTAGGTTTTTGTTTAGGTCTAGGGCTAGAAAAAAGGCTAGATTTAGGATTAGATTTAGGTCTAAGGCTAGTGGTAGTGTTAGGTTTAGGAATAAGTTTATTTGTAGTGCCAGTGTTAGAGTTTGGTCTAGGGTTAGTGTCAGGTTTAGACCTAAGTTTAGTGTTAGGTTCAGAATCAGGGTCAGGGTTAGCTTAGAGTTTGGGATAGGCTTAGAGCTAGAATGAGGGTCAGAACTATTAATGGGGTTAGGATTTTGGTTAGCCTAAGTATTAGGGATAGGTCTAGGGTTACCATTAGGGTTACCATTAGGTTTACAGTTTTGCTTAGGGTAAGGGATAAGGTTAAAGCTAGGGTTAGGGTTAGAATTAGGGTTGAGCTAAAGCTAAGTTTAGATCTTGTATTAGGCCTTGTTTGTGTGTTAGGGTTAGGGCTAGGGTTAGGGCATTGGCTAATGTTAGAACTAGGGTTACAATTAGGGTTAGTTTTAGGGTTAGGGTTAGTGGTAGGTCTAGTGTTAGGGTTAGGTTTAAGGTTAGGGTGATATTTAGAGCTAGGGTTAGTGTTAGGATATGAGTCAGGGTCAGGGTTGGGGTTAAGACTCTAATTAGCGATAGGATTACTGTTATGTTTTTGTTTAAGGTTAGGGTGGGTTCTAAAGCTAGGTTCAGCATTAGAATATGAGTCTGTTTCAGGGTTAGTTTGAAGGTTAGGGTTAGGAGTCGAATTTAGGGCTAGGTTTAGATCTAGATGTAGATTTAGAGTGGTTTAAGTTAAGGTTTAGTGTTAGGGCCATTGCTCAGTTTTGTTTTGCTGCTAGGGTTAGGGTTAGGGCTAGTTTTATGATTAACATTAGAGTTAGGGCTAGTGTTAGTGTTAGGCTTAGGCTTAGGTTTAGGGTTAGATTTAGAGTTAGGGTTAGAAACAGGTTTAGGGCAAAGACTAAGGATAGGGCAAGCATTAGGGCTAGGTTTAGGGCTAGGTTTTGGGTTACAGTAAGGAATAGGGTTATAACTAGAGATAGGGCTAGTGTGATAGTTAGAGTTAGTTTTAGTGCTAGGGTTAGGGTTAGGTTTAATTATAAGGTTACCCGTAGGGTCAGTGTTAGGGTTTGCTCTATGCTTAGGTTCAGGTTTAGACCTAGGGTTATTGTTTGTGTCAGAATAAGGGTCAGGGTTAGCGTTAGGATTTGGGATAAGGTTAGAGCTTGAATGATGGCAAGAGTCAGGACTATTAAAAGGGTTCAGATTTTGGTTAGCCTAATAATTAGGAATAGTTCTAGGGTTACCATTAGGGTTAGAGTTTTGCTTAGGGTAAGGGATAACGATAGAGCTAGGGTTAGGGTTAGGGTTAAAGCTAGGTTTAGAGCTTGAATTATGGCAAGTTTTTGTTGTAGGGTTAGGGCTAGGGTTAGGGAAATGGCTAATGTAATTACTAGGGTTACCATTAGGGTTAGTTTTAGGGTTAGGGTTAAGGGTAGGTCTAGTGTTATGGTTAGGTTTAAGGTTAGAGTGATATTTAGAGCTAGGGTTAGTGTTAGAATATGAATGAGGGTGAGAGTTAGGGTTAGGACTCTAATTGGGGATAAGGTTACTGGTAGGTTTCGTTTTAAGGTTAAGATGGGGTCTAGAGCTAGGGTAAGTGTTAGGATACGAGGCTGTGTCAGTGTTACTTTTAAGGTTAGGGTTAGGAGTCAAATTTAGGGCTAGGGCTAGGTCTAGATGTAGTGTTAGGGTGGTTTAAGTTAAGGCTTAGTGTTAGGGCTATTGCTTGGTTTTGTTTTACTGCTAGGGTTAGGGTTAGTGCCAATTTTATGATTAGTGTTAGAGTTAGGGCTAATGTTAGTGTTAGGCTTAAGCTTAGGGTTAGGGTTAGATTTAGATTTAGGGTTAGATCTACATTTAGGGTTAGGAATGAGGATAGGGCAAGGGTTAAGGCTAGGGTTAGATTATGATATGTAATAGGATTAGAAGTAGGAATAGGGCTAGTGTGAGTTAGAGTTAGTCTTAGGACTTGGGTTATGGAAATGGAAAAATTAGGGCTAGGATTAGGGCAATGGTTAGTGTTCGGCTTAAATATAGAGTAGGGTTTGAGTTAGTATTTAGTTTAGGGTAAGGGATAATATTATAGCTATGTTTAGAGGTAGAGTGATATTTAGAATTAGGTTTAGATCTTTGGTTATAGTTAGGGTTATGATTAAGGCTAGGTTTAGTGCTAGGATGAGGGCTAGTGTTTGTTTTAGGGTTAGGGCTAGGATTTGGGGTATGGCTAATTTCAGGTCTAGAATTATGTTTAAAGATAATTTTATGTTTAGGATTATGGCTACGTCTAGTGTAAGGGTTAGGTTTAGGAGTAGGCTCAGGTTTAGAGCTAGGGGTATTATTATGGACAAGGTCTGGTATAAGGTTTGGGACAGGTTAAAGTCTAACTTTAGGGATTGAATTAGCATTACGGTTAGGGTTAGAGTAATGATAGGGTTAATATTAGGGTCCAGGTTAGGTTTAGGGTTATGGATAGAAATAGAATTAGAGATAGCATTAAGTTTAGAGCTAAGGTTAGCATTAGGGTTAGGGTTATGTTTATGGTAATTGTTAGGGTTAGACTAGGGTTAGGGCTAGGGTTATGGTCATGATTAAGGCTAGGGTTATGGTTAGGGCTTGGTTAGGTTTAAAGTTCAGAATAGGGTCAGATTATGGCTAGGTTTTGGGTTAAGTTAGCGCTAGTGGTAGGGTTATGGCTAATATAAGTACTAGAGTTACATTTACGGCTAATTTTAGGGTTAAGGTTAGGGCTAAGTTGAGTGTTAGGGTTAGGTTTAAGGTCAGGTTGATGTTTATAGCTAGGGTTAATGTTAGTGTCAGAGTCAGGGTCAGAGTTAGTTTTAGGGTTGGGCCTAAAACTCAAATTAGGTCTAGGGTTAGGGGTAGGTGTATGTTTAGGGTTTCATTTAGTTTAAGGATTAGTGTTAGAGCTATGGCTCAGTTTTGTTTTAGGCTAGGGCTAGGGTTAGGGCTAGTTTTAGGATTAGTGTTAGGCTTAGGGCTAGTGTTTGGGTTAGGCTTAGGCTTCAGGTTAGGGTTAGATTTAGAGATAGGTGTTGATCTAATGTAGTGATAGGGCTAAGTATTGGGCAAGGGTTAGGACAGCAGTTAGGGCTAGGGTTAGGGTTAAGAATAGGACAAGGCTTAGGACAACAGTTAGGGCTAGGGTTAGGGTTAAGGATAGAACAAGGGTTAGGACAACAGTTAAGGCTAGGGTTAGGGTTATGGTAAGGAATAGAGTTAGAACTAGTGATAGGGCTAGAGTTTGTCTTATGGCTAGGTTTATGGTTATGGTTAGGGATAGGGCTAAATTAGGGCTAAGGTTAGTGTTAGGTTTAGGCCTAGTTTTAAGGTTAGAGTTAGGGTTACATTTAGTTTAAAGTAATGGGTTATAGAAAGATTGAGGGCTTGGTGAGGGTTAGTATTAGGGTTAGGGCCAGGGTTAGGGTTAGGGTTATGATTAAGGCTAGATTTTAGGGCTAGGATGAGAATGAGTGTTTGTATTAGGTTCAGGGCTAGTATTAGGTCTAGAGCTAATGTCAGGTCTAGGGTTATAATTGGCGATACATTTAGTATTAGCTTTATGGCTTGGTCCAGTGTAAAAGTTAGGTTTAGGTTAAGGGTCAGTTTTAGATCTAGGGTTATTATTATGGTCATAATCAAGTTTAGGGTTTGGGTTAGGTTAGGGTTTAAGTTTAGGGCTCAAATTAGCATTAGATTTAGGGTTAGCGTTAATGACAGGGTTAGGTTTAGGGTTTAGTTGTGGTTTAGTGTAAAGGATAGGGTTAGGGTTAGGCCTAGGGTTAGCATAAGGGTTAGGATTATCATGAGGGTAATGGATAGAGTTAGACCTAAGTTTAGGGCTAGGTTTATGTATAGGATTAGGGCTTTTGTTTGGGTTAGTATTAGGTTTAAGTTAAGGGTTAAAACTAGGATAAGGACTCTGATTAAGGGTAGGTTTTTGGTTAGGTTAGGGCTAGGGTTAAGACAATGGCTAATATATGAATTAAGGTTATGTTTAGCGCTAGTCATAAGGTTAGGGTTAAGGCTAGGTATAGTGTTAGGGTTAGATTCACGGTTACAATGATTTTAGAGCTAGGTTTAGTGTTAGGGTCAGAGTCAGGGTCAGGGATAGTTTTCAGGTTAGGGTTAGGACTAGAATTAGGGATAGGTTAGGGATAGGTTTAGGGCTAGGTGTAAGGTTAGTGTTTGGTTTAGGTTAAGGGTTAGGATTAGGGCTATGACTCAGGTTTGTTTTAGGGCTCGGGCAAGGGTTAGGACTAAGATTAGGTCTAGTTTTATGGTGATGGTAAGCAAAAAGGGTAGACCTACCCTATAGTTTTAAGGCAAGAGTTATACTTAGTCTCAGGGCTAGGATTATGTTTAGTGTTAGGGATAGGTTAAGGTTTAGGGTTAGGGCTCAAATTAGCATTAGGATTATGTTTAGGGTTAGAATAATGGATAGGGTTAGGGCTAAGATTAGGGCTAGGATTAGTGTTTGGGTTAGGCCTAAGATTCGAGTTAGTGTTAGGATTAAGGCTAGGTTTATATCTGGGATTAAGGCAAGTGTTAATGTTAGAGTTAGGCCTAGGGTTAGGGCTTGGTTTAGTGTTAGGGTTTGGATTAGGGTAAGGGATGAGATTATACCTAGTTTTAGGGATAGGGTGAGGGTTAGAATTAGGGATAGGGTTAAGGTTAGGGTTATGATGAAGGCGAGAATTATGTCTAGGATGTGGGTTAACGTTTGTGTTAGGGTTAGGACTAGGATTAGAACTAGGGCTAATGTCAGGTCTAGGGTTAGTTTTAGGGATAGTTTTAGGGTTAGGTTTATATCTATGTCTATTGTAAGGTTTAGGTTTATGGTTAGGGTCAGCTTTAGAGCCTGGGGTATTATTAGGATCAGGGTTAGGGTTTAGCATAGGTTAAGGTTTATGGTTAGGGATCAAATAAGCATTAGATTTAGTGATAAGTTAACGATAGTTTTAGGTTTAGGGTTCAAGTTAGGTGTAGGGTAATGGATATGGTTGGGGATGGGCATAGGATTAGGTTTGGCCTAGGGTTAGCATAAGGGTTAGGGTTATCCTTAGGGTAATGGATAGGGTTAGAGCTAGGGTTAGGGCTGGGGTTATGTTTAGGATTGGGTCTAAGGTTAGGCTTAGGCTTAGGGTTAGGGCTATGGTTAGCGTTAGGGTTAGCTTTAGGGTTAAAGGTAGGGTTGTAATAGGTTAGGACTATGGCTAAATTAAGAACTTATTATGATTAGGGCTACTTTTAGGGCTAATGTTAGGGCTAGGTATAGTTTCAGGGTTAGGGTGATGTTTAGAGCTTGGATTAGTGTTAGTATCAGGATCAGTGTTCAGATTAGGATTATGCTTAGGATTAAAGCCAGAATTAGGACTAGGGTTAGGTCTAGGGGAAGAGTTAATGTTTGGCTTAAGCTAATGGTTATTATTAGGGCTAGGGCTAGGTTTATCTTTAGGTCTAGGGCTAGAGTTATGCCTAGATTTAGGATTAGGTTTAGGTCTAGGGCTAGTGTTAGGGTTAGGTTCAGGTATAAGGTTACCTGGAGAGCTAGCATTAGAGTTTGGTTTAGGTTTAGGTTCAGGTTTAGACCTAAGATTAGTGTTAGGGTCAGAATAAGGGTCAGGGTTAGGTTTAGGGTTTGGGTTATGGTTAGAGCTAGAATGAGGGTTAGGGTTAGGACTAGTAATAGGATAAGTGTTTGGGTAAGTTTAAGGATTAGGGTTAGAATTAGGATTAGAATTAGCATTAGGGTTTGGCTTAGGGTAAGGGATAGGGTTAGAGCTAGGGTTAGGGCTAGAGTTAGGGTTAAATCTAGGTTTAGAGATCAGATTAGGGCTAGATTTTGTGTTAGGATTAGGCTAGGGCTAGAGTAATGGCTAATGTAAGAACTAGGGTTACAATTAGTGTTAGTTTTAGGGTTATGGTTAGGGGTTAGACCTCTAGTGTTAGGATTAGGTTTAAGGTTAGGGTGATATTTAGAGCTAGTGTTAGTTTTAGATTAATAGGGTCAGGGTTAGTTTTAAGGTTAGGGTTAGGACTCAAATTATGGCTAGGGTTACTGTAAGTGTTTGGTTTAAGGTTAGGATGGTGTTTAGAGCTAGGGTGAGTGTTAGGATATGAGTCAGAGTCAGGGTTAGAATTAAGGTTAAGTTTAGGACTCGAATTAGGGCTAGAGTTAGGTCTAGGTGTAGTATTAGGATTTGGTTTAAGTTAATGTTTACTATTAGGGCTACTGCTTGGTTTGATTTATTGCTAGGGTCAGGGTTAGGGCTAGTTTTACGAGTTGCATTAGGGTTAGGGCTGGTGTTTATGTTAGGCTTAGGCTTAGGGTTATTTTTAGATTTAGAATTAGGGATAGATCTAGGGGTATGGCTAGGAATAAGGACATGGCAAAGTTTATGGCTAGGGTTAGAGCTAGGTTTATGGTTATGGTAAGGGATAGGTTAAGAACTAGGGATAGGGCTAGTGTGAAAGTTAGAGTTAGTCTTAGGGCTAGGGATAGGGTTAGGGATAGGGTTAAATTAGGGCTAGAATTAGGGCTAGGGTTATTGTTCAGCTTAATCTTAGCATTAGGTTTAGGATTAGGGTTAAGTTTAGGGTAAGGATTGGCATTATAGCTAGGTTTAGAGTTAGAGGGATCATTAGAATTAGGGCTATGCCTATGGTTAGTGTTAGGGCTAAGATTAATGCTGGTTTAAGGAATAGGATGAGGGCTAGGGTTTGTTTTAGGGTAGGGATAGGATTAGGGCTAGGACTAATATCAGGTCTTGGGTTATCATTAAAATAGTTTTAGGGTTAGTTTTATGGATACAGGTAGTGTAAGGGTTATGTTTAGTTTTAGGTCATGTTTAGAGCTAGGGGTATTATTTGGGTCAGTGTCTTGTTTAGGGTTTGGTATAGGTTATGGTTTAAATTTAGGGCTTGAATTAGCATTAAGGTTAGGGTTAGGGTAATGATAGGTTGAGGTTTAGGGTTTAGGTTTGGTTTAAGATAATGGATAGAGTTAGGATTAGGGATCGGTTTAGGTTTAGGCCTAGGGTTAGCATTAGTGTTAGGGTTATAGTTATGGCGATAGATAGGGTTAGAGCAAGGGTTAGGGCTAGGGTTATGGTTATGATTAGGGCTAGGGTTAGGGTTAGTGTTAGGGTTAAAGCTTGGGTTAGGGCTTGAATTAGGGCTAGGTTTTGTGTTAAGTTAGTGCTAGTGTTAGCGTTAGGGCTAATGTAAGTACCAGGGTTACATTTAGGGCTAAATTTAGGTTTAGGGCTGGGGCTAGGTCTAGTGTTAGGTTTAGGTTTAGGGTTAGGGGGATGTTTAGAGGTAGGGTTAGTGTTATGGTCAGATTCAGGGTCAGGGTTAGTTTTAGGATTCAGCTTAATATTTGTATTAGGACTAAGTTTATTGTTAGGCTTAGAGTTTGGTTTAGGTTAAGGGTTAGGTTTAGGGCTATATCTGGGTTTTGTTTTAGGGCTAGGGCTAGGTTTAGGGCTAGTTTTTGGATTAGCATTAGGGTTAGGGCTAGTGTTATGTTAAGGTTTAGGCTTAGGGTTAAAGTTAGATTTAGAGTTAGAGTTAGATCTAGGTTAGGGCTAGGGCTAAGGATAGGGCTAGGGTTAGGCCTAGGATTGTTGTTTCTGTAAGGGATAGGGTTTGAACTAGGGATGGGGTGAGGGTGAGAGTTAGAGTTAGTCTTAGGGCTAGGGTTAGGGCTAAGGTTAGGGATAGGCATAATCTATGGCCAAGATAGGGGCTAGGGTTAGTGTTAGGGTTAGGCCTAAGGTTAGGGTTAGGGTTAGGATTATGGCTATTTTTAGGTCTAGGATAAGGGCTGGGATTTGTGTTAGGTTAGGGCTAGGATTAGGGCTAGTGCTATTGTCAGGTCTTGGGTTACGGTTGGGGATAGATTTAGAATGTTTTATGGCTAGGTCTAGTGTAATGTTTAGGTTTAGGGTAAGGGTCAGTTTTAGAGCTAGGGGAAATATTAGTATAAGTTGCAGTGTTAGAGTTTGTTTGAGGTTAGGGTTTAGGGTTAGGGCTCTAGTTAGCTTTAGGGTCAGGGTTAGGGTAATGATAGGTTTTTGTTTAAAGTTCAGTTTAGATTTAGGGTAATTGATAAGTTTAGGGTTAGCAATAGGGTTAGGGTTAGGTCTAGAGTTAGCATTAGGGTAAGGATTATGGTTTAGATAATGGATAGTGTTACAGCTAAGGATAGGGCTAGGGTTATGGTTAGAAATAGGTATTAACTTAGGGTTAGGGTTAGGGTTAAATCTAGGGTTAAAGTTAGGGTTATGTTTAGTGTAAGGGTTGGGTTTTGAGCTAGGTTTAGGGCTAAGGTGAGGGTTAGGTCTAGGGATAAGATTACAGTATGGTTAGGGTTAGGGTTAGGATTAGGGCTACGATCATCATTAGGGGTAGTGTTAGGGTTAGGTTAATGGATACGATTACATGTAGGTTTAGGTTTATGGTTAGAGTTAGATTGAGGGTTAGGCTTAGGTTTAAGGCTATGGTTACGTTTAGGTTTATGGTAAGGTTTAGGTTTTAAGCTAGGGTTAGGTCTATGGTAAGGGTGAGTTTTAGGTTTAGTTTCTAGGATTAGTTGTCTGGTTAGGGTTAGGGTTAGGGTTAGGCCTAGGTTTATCAATAGAGTTAGGGTTATGTTTAGGGTAATGGGTGTCTTTAGAGCTAGGTTTAGTGCTAGAGTTAAGGTTAGGATTAGGGCTAGGTTTAGGGATAGGTGTAGGTTTATATTTAGGGTAAGTGTTAGGTTTTGTGCCAGGGTTAGGACTAAGTCGAGGGTTAGGGTAGGGTTAGGGCTACTGTTTGTGTTAGGGTTATGCCTAAGTCTAGGTTTAGGCCTAGGATAAGATCTAGATTTGTTTTAGGTTTAGGCCTGGGGTTAGGGCTATGGGTAATATAAGAGCTAGGGTTATGATTAGGGCTAGTTTTAGGATTAGAGTTATGACTAGGTCTAGTGTTAGGTTTAGATGTTGTTTAGGCTCAGGTTTAGAGATAGGTTTATTTTTAAAGGCAGGGTCAGTGTTCAGGTTAGAGTTAGGGTTAGAGTTAAAGCCAGAATTAGGACAAGGTTAGGTTTAGGGGTAGGGTTAGTGTTTGTTTTAGGTTAAGGGTTATTGTTAGGGCTAGGACTAAGTTTTTGTTTAGGTCTAGCGCTAGGGTTATCACTAGATTTAGCATTAGGTTTAGGTCTAGGGCTAGTATTAGAGTTAGGTTTAGGTATAAGGTTACTATAAGGATTCTTTCAGGGTTCAGTTTAGGGTTAGCTTCAGGTTTAGACCTATAATTAGTGTTAGTGTCAAAATAAGGTTAGGGTTAGGTTTGGGGTTAGATTTAGAGCTAGAATGAGTGCTAGGGTTAGGACTAGTAATAGGGTTAGGGTTTAGGTTAGGCTAAGGATTAGGATTACGACTAGGGTTCACATTATGGATAGGGTTTGGCTTAGGGTAAGGGATACGGTTAGGGCTAGAGTTAGGGTTAGGTTTAGGACTAGGGTTAGGGTTAGGGTTAAATCTAGTGTTAGGGCTTGGATTAGGGCTTTTTTGTGTTAGAGTTAAGGCTAGAGTTCGGGCTTAGGCCAATGCAAGAACTAGGTTTACGATTAGGGTTAGTTGTAGGGATGGAATTTGGGCTGGTCTAGTGTTAGCATTAGCTTTAGGGTTAGGGTGATATTTAGAGCTATAGTTAGTTTTAGGCTTAGGAGTTGAATTAGAGCTAGGGTTATGGCTAGTTGTAGGATTAGCGTTTGGTTTAAGTTAAGGTTTAGGGTTAGAGCAATGGCTCAGTTTTGTTTTAGGGCTAGGGCTAGGGTAATGGCTAGTTTTAGGATTAGCAATGTTATTAGCACTAGTGGTAGGGTGAGGTTTAGGCTTAAGTTTAGGGTTAGATTTAGAGTTATGGTTAGATCTACGATTAGGGCTATGGCTACGGTGAGGGCTAAGGTTAGGGGTAAGGAAACGGATAGGGTTAGAAATAGAAATAGGGCTAGGGTGAGAGTGAGTTAGTCTTAGGACTAGGGTTAGTGGTAGGGTTAGGGTTAGGGCTAGGATTAGCATTAGGGTTGGTGTTAGTGTTAGGCCTATGGTTAAGGGCAGGGTTAGGGTTTGTGTAATTGTTAGGGTTAGGGTTAATTTTAGGGGATGTGATGGGGTTATAGTTAGGTTCAGGGCTAGGTCGAGGGTTAAAATTAGGGATAGAGCCAGTGTGAGGGTTTGGATTAGGATTAAGACTAGGTTTAGTGTAGGATGTTGGCTAGGTTTTGTTTTAGGTTAAGGGCTAGAATTAGGGCTAGGACTAATGTCAGGTCTAGGGTTATGGTTATGGTTAAGTTTATGGCTAGGTCTAGTGTAAAGGTTAGGTTTAGGGTAAGGTTCAGTTTTAGAGCTGGGTGTATTATTAGGGTCAAAGTCCAGGTTAGGGTTTACTTTAGGTTAAGGTTTAGGGTTAGGGCTCAAATTAGCATTAAGGTTCGGGTTAGAGTAATGAATAGATTAGGTTTAGGCTTCAGGTTAGGTATAGAGTAATGTATAGGGTTAGTTTTAGGGATAGTGTTAGGTTTAGGCCTAGGGTTTGTATTTGGGATAGGCTTATGTGTAGGGTAATGGATAGAGTTGGTGCTAGTGTTAGGGATTGGGTTAAGGTTAGGATTAGGACTAGGGTTAGGGTTATGTTTAGGTTAAGTGTTATGCTTATAGCTAGTTTTAGTGCTACATTTAGGGCTAGGTTTTGGGGAAGGTTTTTGGTTAGTGTTAGACAATGGGTAATGTAAGAACTAGGATTATGTTTATGGCTAGTTTTAAGGTTTGGGTTATGGATAGGTCTAGTGTTAGGGGTATGTTTTGTGTTAGGATAAGTTTTAGAGCTAGGGTTTGTGTTATGTTAAGGGTCAGTGTTCATTATAGCTTTGTATTTAGGGTTAGGAGCCCAATTTTACTAGGATTAGGCTAATGTCTGTTAGGGTTATGCTTAGGGATAGTGTTAAGGTTATGTTTATGTCTAGGTCTATTGTAGGGTTAGATTTTGAGAAAGGGTCCGGTTTAAAGCTAGGTGTATTGTTAGGGTAAGTGTCTTGTTTAGGGTTGGTTTAGGTTATGGTTTAGGTTTAGGGCTTGATTTAGCATTAGGGTTAGGGATTGGGTTAGAGTGTTAGAGTCTGTAAACAAGTCAAGATGGCGCCTGGCATTTTACAGAGGGAGTGGTTTGTGAAGTAACGCCAGCCAGCCATTAAATATGGAGATTCCTTATTGGTTGACTGCTGTATCTAGTTTATGTTAATTAAGATGAGCTGTGTGTAATGTTATATACCCCTCCTGTCCTACAATAAATGGCTCCCACTCCAGCTGTATCAATCTACTCAAGTTGCTCATCACCCCTCGGTTATTTTGCTGAAGCCGGACTGCAGTAGATGGTGGCCCATTCGGGGAGCCCCGGGACACTCGGGGGTAAGTGATAAAAAAAAAGGAGCTGCAGTCCATAGATAGGACGGGAGCAAATCTGCTCATCCCTAGACAGATAGGGTGAGAGGAAAAGTGGCCATTTTGAGAAAATGGAGAAGATTGATACAGTATGTTTGTGTCTTGTTTTGTCTTGGTGTATTGTATTGTCTTTGTGATGAAAATATGGAAGGGGTGAGAAGTAAATTACTAAGGGAAGAAGGCACCCCAATGGAACCAAGAGCAATTAGGGCATGTGTTGATAATGTAAGGGTCCCGCGAAACGTCGGAGAAAGAGACCACCAAGTGACCACTTATGCAATTGGCAGAAGGGGGGATTTATTGAACCAGCATGCTGGGGCTCCGTGCCCACTCAAGAAGGGAAAGCAGCCCAGAGCCCCGAGCAGGGGCTGAGCACTGCTTAAGTACACTTTTTGGGGAGGGCGGAGGGCTTTGTATACATCAGAACAAATCATCATTAGGCGCGGGAAAATTGAACAACAACTCCTAAACCTGATTAGTTCATTCATTGGCGGGAACAGGTCAGGCTGGAGTGATAGGTCATTCCTAAGGAGGGGGTTACATTTAAACTGATTGGTCCAGGTCCTGCAATGCCTGCGTGCAACCACACAGACCCCTTCAGTTATTAAACAACCAGACAATCAGGGGAAATGTTTACTGGGCGGTTCTAAGCATTGTCTTAACAGCTAACTCAGACCTTGCAGCTTTGAAACTTTTACAACACCCGGTCTTTTACCCTTTAACTTTTACGCTTTAACTTCAATTTCTTTTACCCTTACAATAAAAGCCCAGGAACTCTAGTCAGAAAGAAAAAGAAAGTTCAAAAGAAGAAGGATTATCAGGAAAAAAGTTGCAGCAAAAGACTATTACTGAATACTTTTCGTTACCAGAGGGTGCGTGAATCCGCGTGGTGGCTGCCACGTGTGCAACCCGGTCATGTTGCAGCAAGGACTTTCCAAGCGGTGGCAGCCAGCTCTTCCCCGCCCCCCACCCGGGAAGCGGGAAGCCACTGCAAGAGCCCAAATCCAAACCTGAAACAGAGGCACAGTCTCACAGGCTCTTGCTCCCTGTGCCCAGTGGTAGTTTGAGTCCGGGACACTCCCCGGACTCTCCCCAGGGCCATCTGGGGCTGCCTGGGACGCTGCAGGGGCCGTGTCCCTGAAGTTTGATCATTTCCAAGGCCAGTAACTACAATGGTTCTCCCACACCTGGAAGCTAATGAGTAATGAGCACTATTAAGGCTTATTTTAAATATAAAAAAAAAAAAAAAAAAAAAAAAAACTTGAGATAATGTACTAAATTGTTCAGGTTGTTTTCTTAGTGGAATTCTACAGGATTTTCTTTAGCCAGCATTGCCAGAGTTCCTGCCTTCATTCCAGTGCCAGTGAGGACGAGGGTGAAAGAATTTCCAGTGTTGCTGAGAACTGGACGAGACTTCGGATCAAGCTAGCTGCCTGCAGAACTTACCTGGACTGTGATTTACCTGGACTGTGAGTTAATCTATTGAGACACTGCTTTACCTGGAATGAGTCAACAAAATGTAATCTACAACAAATTGTAACTCGGTATCTTTGCAAACGGTGTCATTGTTGGTATAATTTTTCCAAGGGCTTCTTGCATGGAGCCATCAATTGGCTTGGTATTGTGGCATTTTGTATCCTCCCCTTCTGCTTGTAGCAGATTATTTATGGTGTTTGTGTAAAAACCACTATGGTCGTTATTTAAATTAAACAAAAGGGGGAAATGTTAGAGTCTGTAAACAAGTCAAGATGGCACCTGGCATTTTGCAGAGGGAGTGGTTTGTGAAGTAACACCAGTGAGCCATTAAGTGTGGAGATTCCTTATTGGTTGACTGCTGTATCTAGTTTATGTTAATTAAGATAAGCTGTGTGTAATGTATATATACCCCTCCTTTCCTACAATAAACGGCTCCCACTCCAGCTGTATCAATCTACACAAGTTGCTTGTCACCCCTGGGTTATTTTGCTGCAGCCGGACTGTGGCATTAGAGTAATTAATAAGGTTAGGTTTAGTGTTCAGGTTAGCTTTAGGAAATGGATAGGGTTAGTGTTAGAGATAGGTTTAGAGTTAGGCCTAGGGTTAGCATTTGGATTAGGCTTATGTTTAGGGTAATGGATAGGTTTAGGGCTCGGGTTATGGTTAGCATTAGGGCTAGGGTTAGGGTTAGGGTTAGGGTTAAGCCTAGGGTTGTCACCCCCTGCGACAAGGGTACATGGGAGACCAGCCTGTCGTCTCTGAATCACCAGCTGTCAGAACCGCCCTCCAACAGAGGTAGTGAAGTGCACTAGACCAGCTAGTGTCTCCTGGGCTGAGCGAGAGGGTAAATATCGCTACTCGTCCTGCCAGCCAACCTGGCTAACACACTCACACCGAGTCGGGAGATGAGTCAACCATGAAGGTGCAATAATCTCAACTTTATTGTGCCAGGGGCAACATTATATAGTGATAGGAAGGAGTAAGAAGAGACAGTAGCGAGAACCAATAAGGAGTACTTATGTCACCATCACTAAGGGGCCTAGGCAGATTTCAGATTAAACCATTAGGCAGGACTAAGGTCAAAAGCCCACACAAAAGACCACAAACGCCAATCCAGCCAGGTCAGATATACGGAAATGCTAACCCACGAGGCCACCTCAGCCAACACCCAGTGATGTCTGTGGTTCCAAGGGAGGTAAAATGTCCCAATATAGGGTTAGTGTTTGGGTTAGGTTTAGGGTAAGTGTTAGAGTTTGAGCTATGATTAGGGCTAGGGCAATGGTTAGGGTTAGTGTTACATTTGGGTTTAGGTTTAGGGTTAAGTTAGAGCTAGGTTAAGCATTAGGGTTAGGGTTATGTTTAGGGTAATGGATAGAGTTAGAAATAGGGTTTGGCCTTGGTTATTGTTAGGATTAGGACTAGGGTTAGGGTTAGGATTAGGTATAGAGTTATATTTGGGTAAGAGTTAGTGTTTGAGCTAGGTTTAGGGTTAAGGCAAGGGTTAGGGTTAGGATTAGGTCTAGGGTTAGGGTTAGGGTTAGCTTAGAGCTAGGTTTTGTGTGAGGTTTAGGGCTAACGGTAGGGCTATAGATAATGTAAAACCTAGAGTTAGGGTTATGGCTAGGTCTAGTGTTAGGGTTATGGCAAGATTTGGGGTTAGCATAAAATTTAGAGGTAGGATTTGTGTTACAGGAAGGGACAGTGTTTGGGTTAGGATTGTGGCCAGAATTAGGACTAGGTTTAGGTCTAGAGGTAGAGGTAGTGTTTGGGTTAGATTAAGGGTTATTGCGAGTGCTAACGCTAGGTTTTTGTTTAGGGCTAGTGCAAAAATTATGGCTAGATTTAGGATTATGTTTTTATCTAGGTTGAGTGTTAGGGTTACCTTTAGGTATAGGGTTACCCATAGGGCTAGTGTTAGGGTTCAGTTTAGGGTTAGGGTCAGGTTTAATCCTAGGGTTAGAGTTAGGGTCAGAATAAGGGTGAGTGTTAGGGTTAGGATTTGGGTTAGGGTTAGAGCTAGAATGAGGGCTAGGGTTAGGACTAGTAATAGAGTTATGGTTTGGGGTAGGCTAAGGATTAGGGTTAGGACTAGGGTTGCATTAGGGTGAGTGTTTGGCTTAGGGTAAGTGATAGGTTTAGAGCTAGGGTAATGGCTAGTGTTAGGGTTAGGTATAGGTCTAGGTTAAGGTTAGGGTTAGGTTTAAAGCTATGTTTAGGTCTTGGATTAGAGCTAGGTTTTCTGTTAGCACAGGGCTATGGCTAATGTAAGAACTGGTGTTACAATTAGGTCTAGTTTTAGGGATAGGGTTAGTGCTAGGTCTAGTGTTCGGGTTAAGTTTAGTGTTAGTGTGATGTTTATAGCTAGGGTTATTGTTAGGGTCTGAATCAGGGTCAGGGTAAGTTATAGAGTTAGGGTTAGGACTCAAATTATGACTAGGTTTAGGGCTAGGTATAACCTTAGGTTTTAGTTTAGGTTAAGGATTAGCGTTAAGCCTATGTCTCAGTTTTGTTTGAGTCCTAGGGCTAGGGTAAGGCTAGTTTTCCAATTAGCATTAGGGGTAGGGCTAGTGTTATGGTGAGGTTTAGGCTTAGGGTTAGGGTTCTATTTAGGGTTAGGTTTAGGTCTAGGTTTAGGGCTAGGGCGAAAGTAGGAATTGGGTTGGGGCTAGGGTTAGGTCTAGTGTTTGTTTTATGGTAAGGGATGGATTTAGAACTAGGGTTAGTGCTAGGGTTAGATTTAGGGTTAGGGTTACAGTTAGGGTTAGGTTTAGGACTAAATTTGTTCTAGGATTAGTGCTAGGGTTAGTGTTAGGGCTAGGCCTACGTTCAGGGCTAGGGTTAGGTTTAGGATTAGTGTAAGGTATGCTGTTATAAGGTAAGATTATGATGTTATAGCTAGGTTTAGGGCAAGGGTCAAAATGGTGTTAGGGCTAGGGTTAGGGTTAGGGTTAATATGAAGGCTAGGTTTAGGGCTAGGATTAGGGCTAGGTTTAGGTCTAGGATTAGAGTTAGAGTTTATGTTAGGGTTAGGGATAGAATTAGTGCTAGGGCTAATGTCAGGTCTAGGTTTATGTTTAGGGTTAGTTTTAGGGTTAGGTTTATGGCTAGTTCTAGTTTAAGTTTTATGTTGAGAGTTAGGGTCAGGGTTAGAGATAGGGTTATTATTAGGGTCATTGTCATTATTAAGGTTTGAGTTAGGTTAAGGTTTAGGATCAGGGCTTTCATTAGCGTTAGTGTTAGAGTAATGTTTATGGTTAGGTTTGGGTTTCATGTTAGGTTTAGGGTAATGGATAATGTTAGGGTTAGGGATAGGTTTAGGGTTATCCTAGGTTTAGAATTAGGGTTAGGATTATGGTTAGGGTAATGGATAGGGTTAGAGCTAGGGTTAGGGCTAGGATTATGGTTAGGATTAAGGCTAGGGTTAGGTTTAGGGTTAGGGCAAGTTTAGTGTTAGGGTTAGGTTTAGGGTAATGGTTAGGGCTTTGTTTAGGGTTAGGGATAAAACAAGGGATAGGGCTCAGATTAGTGCTAGGTTTTGGGTTAGCTTAGAGATAGGATTAGGGCTACAGCTAAAGTAAGAACTAGGATCATGATTAGGGCTACTTTTAGGGTTAGGGTTAGGAGTAGGTGTAGTTTTAGGGTATAATTTTAGGGTGATCTGAGAGCTAGAGTTAGTGTTAGGGTCAGAGTCAGGGTCAAGGTTAGTTTTAGGGTTAGGGTAGGACTGGAGTGGAATTAGGGCTAGGGTTAGGGCTAGGGGCTAGGTGTTGGTTAGGTTTGGTTTAGGTTAAGGGTTAGAGTTAGGGCTATGGCTCGTTCTTTTTTTTTTTTTTTTTTTTTTTTTTTTTAGGGCTAGGACTAGGTTAGGGCCAGTTTTAAGATTAGTGTTAGTGTTAGGGCTAAATTTAGTATGAGGTTTAGGCTTAGGGATGGGGTTAGATTTAGAGTTATGGTTAGATCTAGGTTTAGAGGTAGGGCTAGGGTTAGGTCTAAGGGTAGAGCAAGTGTTAGGGTTATCGTAAGGGATAGGGTTAGAACTAGGAATAGGGCTAGGGCGAGAGTTAGAGTTAGTGTTAGGGTTAGGGTTAGGGCTAGAATCAGGTCTAGGATTAGTGTAAGGGTTGAATCTAGGATTAGAGTTAGGGTTAGATTTAGGGGAAGGGATGGGGTTATATCTAGGTTCAGAAATAGGGAAAGGTTTAAAATTAGGAATAGGGCTAGAGTTAGGGTTTGGTTTAGGATCAAGGCTAGGTTTAGGACTAGGATGAGGGCTAGGGTTTGTGTTAGGTTTATGGCAAGAATTAGGGCTAGGGCTAATATCAGGTCTAGGGTTACATTTAGGGATAATTTTAGGGTAAGGTTTATGGCTAGGTATATATTCAGAATTAGGTTTAGGGTAAGGTTCAGGTTTAGACCTAGGGGTATTATAATAGTCAGGTGAGGTTTTGAGTTTGGATTAGGTTGAAGTTTATGGTTAGTTATAAAATTAGCATTAGGGTTAGAGTTACGGTTAGTGTAAGGGATAGGGCTAGGTTTAGGCTTCAGGTTAGGTTTAGGGTTCATCTTAGGTTTAGGTTAATGGATAGGGTTAGGGTTAGGCCTAGGGTTAGCATTAGGTTTATGGTTATTTTTAGGGTAATTGATAGATTTAGAGCTATGGTTAGGACTAGGACTATGTTTAGGATTAGGGCTAGAGTTAGGGTTAGGGTTATGGTTAAGGCTAGGGTTAGGTTTAGGGTTAAGTTTAGGATACGGTTTAGGGTTTAAGCTAGGGTTAGTGCTATGTCTAGGGTTAGGTTTGGTGTTAGGCCAAGGGTTAGTGTTAGTATTAGGGTTAGGGATAGGGTTAAGGTTAGTGTTAGGCTTAGGGTTTTCTTACCGTTAGGTTAAGGGTAAGGCTCATTTTAGTAAGTGTTAGGGCTAGGTTGAAGGTTCGGGTTAGAATCAGAGCTAGGGATAGCGGTAGATTCAGTGTTAGAGCTAGGTTTTAGCATTAGGTTTAGGGTTATGGTTAGTGTAATGGATAGAGTTAGAGCTAGTGTTTGGGCTATGTTTACCATTAGGATTAGGGCTAGGATTAGTGTTACGGTTTGGGCTAGGGTTTTTTTACTGTAAGGATTAGGGTTTGAGCTAGAGTTAGGGCGAGGGCTAAGTTTTGGGATAGGTTCAGCATTAGGTCTAGGGATAGGATTACGGTAGGTTTAGGGTTAGGGTTAGGGTTAGGGCTACGTTCATCATTAGGGTTAGGATAAGGGATAGGGTAATGGATATGGTTAGATGTAAGTTTAGGTTTAGGTTTAGATTTAATTTTAGGGTTAAGGTAAAGGCATGGTTAGGTTTAGCTTTCTGGTACGGGTTAGGGTTTGAGCTAGGGTTAGGGCTATGTCAAGTGTTAGGTTTAGGGTTAGGTCTAGGGTTAGTTTTCTGGTTAGGATTAGGGTTAGGGTTAGGGTTATGACTAGGGTTATCAATAGGTTTAGGGTTAGGGTTAGGGTAATTTTTATGCTCAGAGCTAGGGTTAGGGATAGGGTTAAGTTTAGGGTTAGGGATAGGGTTAGGGTTAGAGTTAGGGATAAGTCTAAGTTTCTATTTAGGGCAAGAGTTAGGCATTGAGTATAGTTTAGGACTAAGGCTACAGTTAGGGTTAGGATTAGGGCTAGGGTTAGGGTTAGGGTTAAACTTAGAGCTAGGTTTAGGCCTAGGATTCACTCTAGGTTTTGTGTTAGGTTAAGGTGTAGGGTTAGGGCTATGGGTAATGTAAGAGGTAGGATTGTGATTAGGGCTAGATGTAGGGTTAGGGTTATGGCTAGGTCTAGTGTTAGGTTTAGATTTTCAGTTAGGGTCAGGCTTAGAGATAGCTTAGTGTTAAATGCAGAGTCCATGTTCAGGTTAGTGTTAGGGTTAAGGTTAAAGTCAGAATTAGGACTAGGTTTATGTCTAGGGGTAGGGTTAGTCTTTGCATTAGGTTAAGGGTTTTTGTTAGGGCTAGGGCTAGGTTTTTGTTTAGGACTAGGGCTAGAGTTAAGGCTAGATTTAGGATTAGGTTTAGGTCTAGGGCTAGTGGTAGAGTCAGGTTTAGTATAAGGTTACTCGTAGGGCTAGTATTAGGGTTTTGTCTAGAATTAGGGTCAGATTTAGACCTAGGGTTTTTGTTATGGTCATAATTAGGGTCAGGGTTAGGGTTAGGGATAGGTTAGAGCTAGAATGAGGGCGAGATTTGGGACTATTAATAGGGTTAGGGTTTTGATTAGCCTAAGGATTAGGGATAGGTCTAGGTTTACCTTTACCATTAGGGTTAGGGTTTTGCTTAGGTTTAGGGATAGAGTTAGAGTTAGTGTTAGGATTAGGGTTGGGGTTAGTGTTAAAGCTAGGTTTAGGGCTTTGATTAGGGCAAGATTTTGTGTTAGCATTAGGGCTAGGAATAGGGCAACAAGTAATGTAAGAATCAGGGTTGCAATTAAGGTTAGCTTTAGGGTTAGTGTTAGGGGTAGTTCTAGTGCTAGGGTTAGGTTTAAGGTTAGGATGAATCTAGAGCTATGGTTATTATTAGGATAGGAGTCAGGTACAGGTTTAGTTTTAGGGTTAGGGTTAAAACTCAAATTAGGGCTAGGTTTAATGTTAGGATTTGTTTTAAGTTTAGAGTGGTGTTTTAGAGCTAGGGTGAGTGTTAGGTTATAAGTCAGTGTAAGGGTTAGTTTTAAGGTTAGGGTTAGGACTCGAATTAGACTAGGATTAGTTCTAGGTGTAATTGCAGGTTTTGTTTAAGTTAAGGTTTAGGGTTAGTCTATTGTTCAGTTTTGTTTTATCCCAAGGTTAAGGTTAGCACTAGTTTTATGATTAGCATTAGGGTTAGGTCTAGTGTTAGTGTTAGGCTTAGCCTATGGTTAGTGTTACATTTAGAGTTAGGCTTAGATCTAGAGTTAGGCTAGGTCTAGAGTTAGGTTATGGTCAGAGATTGGGTTAGAACTAGGAATACAGCTAGTGTGAGAGTTAGAGTTTGTCTTAGGGCTAGGGTTAGGGTTAGGATTTTGTCTAGGGTTTGTTTAGTGTAAGGGTTAGAGTTTGAGCTAGAGTTAGGGTTAGGGCTATCTTGAGGTTTAGGTTCAGCATTAGATCTAGGATACGATTATGGTAAGTTTAGGGTTTGGGTTACAGTTAGGGCTAGGTTTATTATTAGGGTTAGAATAAGGGTTAGGGTAATGGGTATGGTTAGATGTAAGTTTAGTATTAGGTTTAGGGCTAGATTTAGTTTTAGTGTTAAGTCTAAGGCATGATTCAATTTAGGTTTCTGGTACAGGTTAGTGTTTGAGCTAGGGTTAGAGCTATGGCAAGTGTTAGGTTTAGGGTTAGGTCTATGTTTAGTTTTCCAGTTAGGGTTAGGGTTAGGGTTTGGGATAGGTAGAGCTAGAATAAGGGCTAGGTTTAGGACTATTAATAGGGTTAGGTTTTTGATTAGCCTAAGGATTAGGAATAGTTCTAGGGTTACCATTAGGGTTAGGGTTTTGCTTAGGTTTAGGGTTAGACTTAGGATTAGGTTTAGTGTTAAAGCTAGGTTTAGGGCTCAGATTATGGCTAGTTTTTCTGTTAGCATTAGGGCTAGGATTAGGGCAAAAATAATGTAAGAAACAGGATTACAATTAGAGTTACATTTAAGGTTAATGTTTAAGATTAGTGTTTATGGTTAGGTTTAAGGTAAGGATAAATTTAGAGTTAGGGTTGTTCTTAGTATAGGAGTCAGGAACAGGATTAGTTTTAGGGTTAGGACTCAAATTAAGGCTAGGTTTACTTTTAGGATTTAGTTTAAAGTTAGAGTGGTGTTTTAGAGCTAGTGTGAGTGTTAGGGTATAAGTCAGGGTAAGGGTTAGTTTTAAGGTTAGGGTTAGGACTTGAATTAGGGCTAGGATTAGTTCTAGGTGTAATTGAAGGTTTGTTTTAAGTTAAGGTTTAGGGTTAGGTCTATTGCTTGGTTTTGTTTTAGTCCTAAGGTTAGGGTTAGCACTTGTTTTATGATGAATATTAGGGTTAGGTATAGTGTTAATGTTAGGCTTTGGCTTATGGTTAGGGTTATATTTAGAGTTAGGCTTAGATCTAGGGTTAGGCTAGGACTAAGGATAGGGAAAGTGTTAGGGCTAGAGTTAGGGCTAGGTTTAGAGTTACAGTAAGGAATAGTGTTAGAGCTAAGAATAGGGCTAGTGTGAGAGTTAGAGTTTGTCTTAGGGGTAGGATTAGGGTTAGGGCTTGGATAAGGGTTAAATTAAGGCCAGGATGAGGGTTAGGGTTAGTGTTCAGTTTAGGTCTAGCGATAGGCTTATGGTTAGGGTTATGTTTAGGATAAGGGATGGCATTATAGCTAGGTTTAGAGGTAGGGTTAGGGTTAGAGTAGGGTTAGGGCTAGGCGTAGAGTCAGGGTTATTATTAAGTTTTCTAGGTTTAGGGCTAAGATGAGGGCTAATTTTTTTTATGTTTAGGCTAGGATTAGTGCTAGGGCTAATCAGGTCTAGGGTTATGGTTAAAGATAATTTTAGGGTTAGGTTTAGGTCTACATCTATTGTAATGGTTAGGTTTAGGGTAAGGGTCAGTGTTAGAGCTAGGGGAATTTTTAAGCTTAGGGTAAAGTTTAAGGTATGGTTTAAGTTAGGATTTAGGTTAGGGCTCAAATTAGCATTAGGGTTAGAGTTACGGTAATGATAGGGTTTGGTTTAAGGTTCAGGTTAGGTTTAGGGTAATTGATAGGGTTAGCATTAGCAATAGGGTTAGGGTTAGGCTTAGGGTTATCATTAGGGTAACTGTTATGGTTATTGCAGTGGGTCGGATTTGAGCGTAGGTTAGAACTAGGGTTAATGTTAGGAATAGGTCTTGAGTTATGGTTAGGTTTAGGTTTAGAACTAGATTTAGGTTTAGGGTTATGGTTAGTGTAAGGGTTAGGTTTTCAGCTAGGGTTATGGCTAGGGAGAGGGTTAGTTTTAGGGTTAGGTCTAGGGATATGATTATGGTAGAGTTAGTATTAGGGTTAGGATAAGGGCCAGGGTTATCATTAAGGTTAGGTTTAGGGTTAAGGTAATATATAGGTTTAGATATAGGGTTAGATTTTGGTTTAGGGTTAGAATTAGAACTATGGTTATGTTTAGGTTTCTGGTTAGGTTTAGGGTTTGAGTTAGGGTTAGGGCTATGCCAAGTGTTAAATTCAGGATTATGTCTAGGGTAAGTTTTCCAGTTAGGGTTAGGTTTAGAGTTAGGGTTTGGACTAATATTATCAATAAGTTTAGGATTAGGGTAATGGTTATATTTAGAGCTAGGTTTAGGGCTAGGGTTGAATTTAGGATTAGGGCTAGCGTTAGGGTTAGAGTTTGTGATAAGCTTTGAGCTAGGGTTAGGACTAAGGTGAGGACTAGGTTTATGTTAGGGCTAGGGTTAGGTGAGTGCTAGGGTTAGGGTTAGTTGTATGCTTAGGGCTAGGTTTAGGCCTCAGATTACCTCTGTGTTTAGTGTTAGGTTTAGGCCTAGCATTAGGGCTCTGGGTAATGTAACAGCCAGAGTTATTATTAGAGCTTGTTTTAGTGTTAGAGTTATGGATGTGTCTAGAATTAGGTTTAGGTTTTGATTAGGGTCAGGTTTAGAGGTACGTTTAGTATTAAAAGGAGTGTCAGTGTTCGGGTTACAGTTAAGTTCGGGTTAAAGCCAGAATTAGGACTAGGTTTTGGTCTAGGGGTGGGGTTAGTGTTTGGGTTAGGTTAAGGGTTACTGTTAGGGCTGTGGCTGGGTTTTTCTTTAGGTCTAGAGCTAGAGTTATGGCTAGATTTAGAATTAGGTTTAGGTCTAGGGATAATGGGAGGGTTTGGTTTAGGTATAAGTTTACCAGTAGGGATAGTGTGAGGGTTTGGTTTAGGGTTAGGGTCAGGTTTAGACCTGGGGTTTGTGTTATGGTCAGAATGAGGGTCAGGGTTAGGGGGAGGGTTTGGGATAGGGTTAGAGCTAGAATGAGATCTAGGTTTACGGCTATTAATAGGGTTATTATTTGGTTAGCCTTAGGATTAGGGATAGGTCTAGGGTTACCATTAGGTTTAGTGTTTTGCTTAGGGTAAGGGATTTGGTTAGAGATAGGTTTAGGGCTAGGGTTAGGGTTATGTTTACTGTTAAAGCTAGGTTTAGGGCTCAGATTAGGGTTAGTTTTGTTTGAGGTTTAAGGCTAGGGTTAGGGCAATGACTAATATAAGAACTAGGATTACAATTAAGGTTAGTTTTAGGGTTAAGGTTAAGAGTAGGTCAAGTGTTAGGGTTATGTTTAAGGTTAGATTGATATTTATAGCTAGAGTTAGTGTTAGAATATGAGTCATGTCAGGGTTAGTTTTAGGGTTAGGGTTAGGACTCGAATTGGGGCTAAGGTTACTGTTATTGTTTGGTTTAAGTTTAGGGTGCTGTTTAGAGCTAGGGTGAGTGTTAGGATATGAGACAGAGTCAGGGTTATTTTTAAGGTTAGGATTAGGTCTTGAATTAGGGCTACGGTTAGTTCTAGGTGTAGTGGTAGTGTTTGGTTTAAGTTAAGGTTTAGTGTTAGGCCTGTTGCTCGGTTTGGTTTTAGTGCTATGGTTTGGGTTAGGGCTAGTTTTACGATTAGCTTTATGGTTAGGGCTAGGGCTAAGGTTTGGGTTAGGATTAATGTAGGTTTAACGCTAGGATTAGGGCTGGGTTTTGTGTTAGGGTTAGGGCAAAAATTAGGGCTAGGTCTAATGTCAGGTCTAGGTTTACAGTTAGGGATAGTCTTAGGGTTAGGTTTATGGCTAGGTCAAATTTAAGTGTTAAGTTTAGGGAAAGGGTCAGGTTTAGAGCTAGGGGTATTATTAGGGTCAGAGTCAGCCTTTGGGTTTGGGTTAGGTTAAGGTTTAGGTTTAGGGCTTGAATTAGCATTAAGGTTAGAATTAGGATAAAGGTATTGGATAGGGTTACATTTAGGTTTCAGGTTAGGTTTAGGGTAATGGATATGGTTTGGGTTTGTGATAGGTTTAGGGTTAGGCCGAGGGTTAGCATTAGCGTTATAGTTAATTTTAAGGTAATTTATAGTGTTAGACCTAGGAATAGGGCTAGGGTTAAGTTAGGATTAGGGCTAGAGTTAGGGTTAGGGTCAGGGTTAGGGTGAGGGTTAGAGTTAGTATTAGGTTACGGGTATGGTTTAGGGTTTGAGCTAGGTTTAGAGCTAGGGCTAAGGTTAATTGAGTGTTTGGTCTAGGGTTATGGTCATGGTTATGCTAAGGTTAATGTTAGGGTTATGGCTAGGGTTATCATTAGAGTTATGGTAATAGGTTTAGATATCAGGTTAGAGTTAGGGTTAGGGTTAGGTTAGCATTAGGGTTAGGTTTAGGTTTAGGGTTAGGGTTTGAGCTAGCTTAGGGTTAGGATTAGGGTTAGGTTCACTGTTCGTTCTAGGGTTAGGTTTATGTTTAGGGTTAGGGTAGGTTTATCTTTAGGTCTAGTGTTATCATTAGGGTTAAGTTTAGGATTAGGTAATGGGTAGGTTTCGAGCTAGGGTTAGGGCTAGGTTTAAAGTTAGGATTAGGGCTAGAGTTAGGGTTAGAGTTAGGCCTTCATTTAGTTTTGGGGTTAGGTTATGTTTAAGGGTTAGGGATTGAGCTAGTATTAGGGTTAAGGCAAGGGTTAGGTTACAGTCAGTGCTATAGGGTTAGTGTTAAGATTAGGGCTACGGTTAGCATTAGATTTAGGGTTATGATTAGGATAATTGATAGAGTTAGAGCTAGGGTTTGGGCTATAGTTATTGTTAGGATTAGGGCTAGGGTTACCGTGAGGTTTGGGGTTTGGTTTAGGGTTATGTTTAGGTTAAGGTTAAGGGTTTGAGCTAGGGATAGGGCTAGGACGAGGGTTAGGGTTAGTGTTAGGGCTAGGTATAGGGTTAGAGTTTTGCTTAGGGTTAGGTTTAGGGCTACAATTAGTGCTAGGTTTTGTGTGAGGTTTAGGGTTAGTGTTAGGTGTATTAGTAATTTAAGAGCTAGAGTTATGGTTATGGCAAGATTTAGGGTTCATGTAGTGTTAGGGTTAGTTTTTGGGTTAGGATAAGGTTTAGAGCTAGGGTTATTTTTAGGGTATGTGTAAAATTTCAGGTTAGGATTAGGTTTAGTGTTAGGTCCAGAATGAGAACTAGGGTTAGGTCTAGGGGTAGGGTTAGTGCTTGAGTTAGGTTAAGGGTTATTGTTAGGGCTAGAGCTAGGGTTATGACTATATTTAGGATTAGGTTTAGGTCTATGGCTAGGTTTAGTGTTAGGTTTAAGTATAGGGTTACCAGTAGGGCTAGTGTTAAGTTTCAAATAAGGGTTACGGTCAGGTTTAAACCTAGGTTTAGTGTTAGAGTCAGAATAAGGGTCAGGGTTAGGGTTAAGGTTTTGGTTAATTTTAGAGCTAAAATGAGGGCTAGGGTTAGGACTAGTAATAAAGTTAGGGTTTGGGGTAGGCTTAAGATTAGGGTTAGAACTAGGGTAGAAATAGGTTGGGTTTGGCTTAGGGTAAGGGATAGGGTTAAAGCTAGGGTTAGGATTTGAGATAGGATTAGGGTTAGGGCTAGGGTTATGGTTAGGCTTTGGATTAGGGCTAGGTTTTGTGTTAGGTTTAGGGCTATGGCTAATGTAAGAACTGGCATTATGATTAGGGCTAGTTTTAGCGTTAAGCTTAGGGTGAGGTCTAGTGTTAGGATTAGGTTTAGGGATAGGGTGATGTGTAGATCTACGGTCAGTTTTAGGGTCAGAGTCAGGGTTAGCATTAGTTCTAGGGTTAGGGTTAGGACTCGAATTAGGGCTAGGTTTAGGGCTAGGTGTAGTGTTAGGGTTTGGTTTAGGTTAAGGGTTAGGGTCAGTGCTTATGCTCAGTTTTGCCTGAGGGCTAGGGCTAGGGTTAGAGCTAGTTTTCAAATTAGCGTTAGGTTTAGAGCTTGTGTTATGGTATGGTTTAGGCTTATGTTTAGGGTTAGATTTAGAGTTAGGGTTAAATCTAGGTTACAGCTAGGGTTAGGGCTAGGGTGGGGGTTATCACAAGGGATAGGGTTAGAACCAGGGATGGAGCTAGGAAAAGAGTTAGAGTTAGTCTTAGGTTAAGGTTTGGTAGGGTTAGGGTTAGAGCTTTAATAGAGCTAGGATTAGAGCTAGGGTTAGTATTAAGGCTAAGCCTTGGTTTAGGGCTAGTGTTAGGGTTATGGTTATGGTTAGGCATGATGTTATAGCTAGGTTTAGAACTAGGGTGAGGATTAAAATTAGTTTGGGGGCTAATGTTAACTTAAGGTTAGGATTAAGGCTACTTTTGGGCTAGGATTAGGGCTAGGGTTTGTGTTAGGGTTAGGGCTTCATGTGCTAGGGCTAATGTCAGGTGTAGGTTTATGGTTAGAGATAGTTTTAGGGTTAGGATTATGGCTAGGTATAGTGTAAGGGTTAGGTTAAATTTTAAGGTAAGGTATAGAGCTAGGGCCATTATTAGGGTAAGATACAGGGTTCCGGGTTGGATTAGATTAATGTTAAAGGTTAGGGCTCAATTTAGCATTAGGGTTAGGGTTAGGGTTAGGATTAGGTTTATGGATATGGTTAGGTTTAGGGTTCATGTTAGTTTTAGTGTAATGGATAGGCTTAGGGTTAGGAATAGGGTTTGGGTTATCCTAGGGTTAGCATTAGGTTAGGGTTAGGGTTACGGTTAGAGTAAGGGTAATGGATAGGATTAGAGCTAGGGTTAGGGCTAGGGTTATGGTTAGGATTAGGGCTAGGGTCAGGGTTAGGTTTTGGGTTATTGCAAGGGTTCGGGTTAGCATTAGATTTAAGGTAAGGGTTAGGGCTAAGATTATGATTATTGTTAGTGTTAAAGCTAGTGTTAGGGCTCTGATTAGGATAGGTTTTGGATTACGTTAGCATTAGGGTTAGGTCTATAGCTAATATAAGAACTAGGGTTATGATTAGGGCTAGTTTTAGGATTAGGTTTAGGGCTAGGTCTAGTGCTAGGGTTCAGTTTAGGTTTTGGGTGATGTTTAGAGCTAGGGTTAGTGTAGGGTCAGAGTCAGGGTCATGGTTAGTTTTAGGGTTAGGGAAAGGACTTCAATTAGAGCTAGGTTTAGGGCTAGGTGTAGGCTTAGGGTTTGGTTAAGGTTAAAGGTTAGAGTTAGGGCTATATTTCTGTTTTGTTGTAGGGCATGGGCTAGGTTAGGGTTAGTTTTAGGATTTGCGTTAGTGTTACAGCTTGTGTTAGTGAGAGATTTAGGTTTAGGGTTACTTTTAGAGTTAGGGTTAGATGTAGGATTAGGGCTAGGGCTTAGGTTAGGGCTAAGTTCAGGGCAAGTTTTAGGGTTATGGTAAAGGTTGGGGTTAAAACTTGGAATAGGACTAGGACGAGAGTTAGAGTTAGTTTTAGGGCTAGGGTTAGGTTAGGTTTAGGGCTAAATTAGGGCTAGGATTATGTCTAGGGTTTGTGTTAGGGTTAGGCCTAGTTTTAGACTTAGGTTAGGGGAAGGGATGGGATTATAGCTAGTTTTAGGGCTAGATCGAAAGTTACAATTACTGTTAGGGCTAGGATTAGATTTGGGTTTAGTAATAAGGCTAATTTGAGGGCTAGGATGAGGACTAGGGTTTGTTTTAAGGTTATGGCAAGAATTAGGACTAGGGATAGTGTCAGGTCTAGGGTTATAGTTAGGGATAAACTGAGGGTTAGATTTGGCTAGGTCTTAGGGTAAGGGTTAGGTTTGGGGTAAGGGTCAGGTTTAGAGCTAGGGTTATTATTAGGGTTAGATTTAGGTTTCAAGTTTTGTTTAGGTTAGGGTTTAGGGTTAGGGCTCAAATTAGCATTAGGGTTAAGGATATGGTAATGTTATGGTTATGTTTAGGGTTCAGATTAGGTGTAGGCAAATTGATAGGGTTAGAGTTAGTGGAACAGTTAGGTTTAGGCCTAGGATTAACATTAGGGTAAGGGTTATGTTTAGGGTAATGGATAGGGTTAGAACTAGGGTGAGGGCTAAGGTTTTGGTTAGTATTAGGGCTAGAGTTAGGTTTAGGGTTTAGGTTTGGCCTAGGGATAGGGTTAGGTTTAGGTTTAGGGTACGGTTTAGGGTTTGAGCTAGGGTTAGCTCTGGGGCGAATGTTAGGTTTAGGGTTATGTCAAGGTTGTAGTTATGGTTAAGGTCAAGTTTTGTGTTAGGATTAGGGCTAGGGTTATCATTAGTTTTAGGGTATTGGATAGGGTTTGATGTCAGGTTAGGGTTAAGGTTATGATTAGGTTTCAGCTTAGGTTAGTGTTAGCCATAGGTGTAGGATTAGGTTTAGGGTAATGATTAGGGTTTGAGCTATGGTTAGGTCTATGGCAAAGTTTAGGTTTATGGCTATGTCTAGGGTTAGAGTTAAGGTAGATTTAGGTTTAGGACTAGGATTATCATCAAGATTAGCATTAGGGTTAGTGTAATGGATAGGGTTAGAGCTAGGTTTATGGCTAGGGTTAAGGTTAGGATTAGAGCTAGGGTTAATGTTATGGTTAGGTTTAGGCCAAGGATTAGTGTTAGGGTTAGGTTAGGCTTAAGGGTTAGGGATTGAGCTAGGATTTGCACTAGGACGAGATTTAGGGTTAGAGCCAGGGTAAGGGTTAGTGCTAGGTTTAGCATTAGGGTTAGGGTTATGGTTAGGATAATGGATAGAGCTAGAGGTAGGGTTTGGCTTATGGTTATGGCTAGTTTTAGTGTTAGTGATATGGCTAGGTCTAGTTTAGGGTTAGGTTTTTGTTTAGGAAAAGTTTTCGAGCTTTTGTTTTTGTTAGGGTAAGGGTCAGTGTTCTGGTTAGGGTTAGGTTTATGATTAGGTCCAGCATTAGGACTAGGGTTAGGTCTAGGGGTAGGGATAGTGTTTGGGTTAGGTTAAGGGGTAATGTTAGGGTTAGGGCTAGGGTTTTGTTTAGGGTTAAGGCTAGAGTTATTGCTAGATAAAGAATTATGTGTAGATCTAGGTCTAGGGTTAGGTATAGGTATAGGGTTACAGGTAGCGTCAATGTTATGGGTTGGTTTAGGGATAGGGTCAGGTCTAAACATACAGTAGTGTTAGGGTCAGAATAAGGGTCAGGGTTAGTGTTAGAGTTTGGGATAGGGGTAGAGCTAGATTGAGGGCTAGTGTTAGGACTAGTAATAGAGTTAGGGTTTGAGTTAGGCTAAGGATTAGGTTTAGGACTAGGGTAGTTTTAAGGTTAGAGTTTGGCTTAGGGTAAGGGATAGGGTTAACACTAGGGTTAGGACTAGGGTAAGGGCTAGGCTTAGGATTAGGTTTAGGGTTAGGGTTAGGGCTAGATTTAGAGTTAAAGCTAGCGTTAGTGCTCAGATTAGGGCTAGGTTTTGTTTTAGCTTTAGGTCTACAGCTAATGTAAGAACTAGGGTTACAACTAGGGCTAGTTTTTGGGTTATTGTTATGTCTAGGTTTAGTATTAGGTTAGGTTTAGGGTTAGGGTTATGTTTATGGTAATGGATAGGTTAGGGTTAGGGAATGTGTTATGGTTAGGCTGAGGATTAGCATTAGGGTTAGTGTTCAGATTAGTGTAATGGATAGGATTAGAGCTAGGGCTAGGGCTAAGATTATGGTTAGGGTTAGGGCTAGGATTAGGGTTAGGTTTAGCGTTAGTGTAAGGATTAAAGTTAGGATTAGGTTTAGGTTAAGGGTTAGAGCTACATTTAGGGTTAGAGACAGGGTTAAAGCTAGGGTTTGAGCTCAGATTAGGGCTAGGTTTTGGGTTTCATTAGGGCTAGTGTTAGGGATATGGCTAATGTAAGAAGTAGGGTTATGATTAGGGCTAATTTTAGGGTTACATTAGGGCTAAGTCTAGTTTTAGGGTTAGGTTTAAGTTTAGAGAGATGTTTTAAGCTAGGGTTAGTGTTAGCTTCAGAGTCAGGGTCAGGGTTAGTTTACGTTAGGTATAGGACTCGAATTAGGGGTAGGCTTAGGGCTAGATTTCGGGTAAGGATTTGGTTTATGTTAAGGTTTAGGGTTAGTGCTATAGCTTGGTTATGTTTTAGGGCTAAGGCTAAATTAAGGGTAGTTTTATGATTAATGTTAGTGTTATTGCTAGTGATAGGGTGAGTTTAGACTTAGGGGTACATTTAGAGATATGGTTAATTCTAGGTTTAGGGCTATGGCTAGGGTTAGGGCTAAAGTTATGTCTAATGTTTAGGTTATGGTAAGGGATATGGTTAGAACTAGAAATAGGGCTAGGCGAGAGTTAGATTTAGTCTTAATGCTAAGTTTAGGGTTAGGGTTAGGGCTAAACTAGGCCTAGAAATAGGTCTAGGATTAGTGTTAGGGTTAGTACTAATGTTTAGGGTTAGGTTTAGGGGAAGAAATGGGGTTATAGCTAGGTTTAGGGCTAGGGCGCTGATTAGAATTAGGTTTAGGAATAGTGTTAGGATTGGGTTAGGATTAAGGCTAGATTTGGTGTTTAAATGAGGGCTAGAGTTTTTGTTAGGGTTAGGGCAAATTTTAGGGATAGGAATAATGTAAGGTTTAGGGTTATGGCTAGGGATAGTTATAAGGTTAGGTTCATGGCTAAGTCTTGTGTAAGGGTTAGGTTTATGGTAAGGATCAGGTTTAGAATTAGGTGTTTTTAGGGTCAGCATCAGGTTTGGGGTATGTGTTAGGTTAAGTTTTAGGGTTATGGCTCAAATTAGCATTAGGATTAGAGTTAGATTTAGGGTAATGGAAAGGTTAAGGTTTAGGATTCAGGTTAAGATTAGGGTAATGGGTATGGTTAGGGTTAGTGATAGGGGTAGGGTTAGGCCTAGGGTTAGCATTTGGGTTATGGTTATTGTTAGGGTAATGGATAGTGTTAGAACTAGGGTTAAGGCTAGGGTTTTGGTTAGGATTAGGGCTAGGGTTTTGATTAGGTTTAGGGTTAGAGTTATGGTTATGGTTAGGGCTAGGGCTAGGGTTAGGTTTTGGGTTAGGTTTAGGGTATGGGTTAGGTTTGGAGCTAGGGTTAGTGCCAGGGTAAGAATTAGGTTTATTGTTTGTCTAGGGTTAGATTTACAGTTAAGGTTAGGGTTAGTGTTAGGGTTAATGCTAAGGTTGCCTTTAGAATTAGGTTAATGAATAGGGTTAGATGTTGAGTTAGGGTTAGGGGTAGTTTTATGTTTAGGATTAGTGTTAAAGTTAATGCTATGGTTATCTTTAGAGTTAGGTTAATGGATAGGGTTGGATGTCGGGTTAGGGGTATGAGTAGTTTAGGTTTAGGGTTAGTGTTAGGGTTAGGGCTAAGGTTATACTTATATTTAGGGAAATGGATATGATCAAATGTCAGGTTAGAGTTAGGGTTAGTTTTAGGTTTATGGTTAGTGTTAGGGTTTGCGTTAGGGTTGGGGTTAGAGTGTAGTTTAGGGTTTGATCTAGGGTTAGGGCTATGATGAGAGTTAGGTTTAGAATTAGGTCTAGGATTAGGTTTACAATTAGGGTCGGAGCTAGGGTTATCATTAGTTTTCGGGTTAGGTTTATGGTAATGGATAATTTTAGAGATAGTATTAGGGCTAGTATTAACATTATGATTAGGGCTAGGGTTAGCGTTATTTTAGGGATAGGGCTAGGGTTATGTTTAGGGTTAGGGTTAGGGTTTTATCTAGGGTTAGGTCTAAGTTTCAGGTTAAGGTTAGCGAGAGGGATAGGGTTAGGGCTAGGTTTAGGCCTAGAATTAGGGCTAGGTTTTGTATTAGGTTTAGAGCTAGGGTTAATGCTATGGGTATGTAAGGGCTAGGCTTATGGTTAGGGTTATGGCTAGGTCTAGTGTTTGGTTTAGGTTAGGGTCAGTTTTAAAGCTAAGGTTAGTGTAAGGTTCTGTGTTTGGATTAGGGTTAGGTTTAAGTTTAGAACCTAAATTAGGATTGGTTAGGTCTAGAGGTAGGGTTAGTGTTTGGGTTAGTTTAAGGGTCATCATTAGGGCTAGGGCTAGGTTTTATTTAGGTCTTGGGTGAGAGATATGGCTAGATTTAGGATTAGGTTTATATCTAGGGCTAGTGTTATGGTTAGGTTTACGTATAGGTTTATGGGTAGGGCTAGTGTTAGGGTTTGGTTTAGTATTAGGGGTCACAATAAGGGTCAGGGTTAGGATTAGTGTTTGGTTATGGTTATAACTAGAATGATGACTAGGGTTAGGACTAGTTATAGAATTACAATTTGTATTAGGCTAAGGATTAGGGTTAGGACAAGGTTTAGCATTAGGATTAGGGTTTGGCTTAGGGTAAGGGATAGGATTAGTGCTAGGGTTAGGGTTAGGGTTAGGGCTAGTGTTAGAGTTAGGTTTAGGTATAGGTTTATTGCTAGTGCTAGTATTAGGGTTCAGTTTAGTGTTAGGGTCAGGTTTAGATCTACGGTTACAGTTAGGGTCAGAATAAGTGTCAGGTTTGGGTTATGGTTAGAGCTAGAATTAGGGCTAGGGTTAGGAGTAGTAATAGGATTACGGTTTGGGTTAAACTGAGGATTAGGGTTAAGACTAGTGTTAGCATTAGGGTTAGGGTTAACTTAGGGTAAGGTATAGGGTTAGAGCTAGGGTTAGGGTTAGGGCTAGTGTTAGGTTTAGATTTAGGTTTAAAGCTATGGTTAGGTCTTGGTTTACAGCTAAGTTTTGGTTAGAGTTAGGGCTAGGTTTAAAGTTATGTCCAATGTATGGGCTAGTGTTACAATCTGGGCTAGTTATAGCATTAGGGTTTGGACTAGGTCTATTGTTAGGGTTAGGTTTAGGGTGATGTTTAGAACTAGGGTTAGTGTAAGTGTCAAATTCAAGGTCAGGTTAAGTTTTAGGGTTAGGTTTTGGACTCAAATTAGGGCTAGGGTTAGGACTAAGTGTAGGGTTAGCTTTTGGTTTAGGTTAAGTTTTAAAGTTAGGGCTATGGCTCAGTTTTATTTTAAAGCTAGGGCTATGGTTAGGGCTAGTATTAGGATTAGTGTTAGGTTTAGGGATAGTGTTAGGGTTAGTTTTAGGCTTAGGGTTAGAGTTAGATTTAGAGTTAGGATTAGATATAGGGTTATGTCTAGGGCTAAGGATAGGGCTAAAGTTAGATCTAGGTTTATGGCTAGGATTAGGGTTAATGTAAGGGATAGGGTTAGATCTAGGGATAGGGCTAGGGCAAAAGTGAGAGTTAGTCTTAGGGCTAGGCTTAGGGTTTATGTTACGTATAGGGCTTAATTAGGGCTAGGAATAGAGCTAGGTTTATGGTTATGTTTAGGTGTTGAGTTGGTTTTAGGCTTAGAGTTAGGTTTATTGTAAGTGATGGGGTTAGAGCTAGGTTTAGGGCTAGAGTGAAGGTTAGAATTAGGGTTAGGGTTAGGGTTTCATTAGAGTTATGATTCAGGCTAGGTTTGGGGGCTAGAATGAGGGTAGGGTGTTAAGGATAGGGCTAGAATTAGTGTTAGGGTGAATGTCAGTTCTAGGTTTACGGTTAGGGTGAGTTTTAGGGTTAGGTTTATGGCTATGTTTAGTGTAAGTGTTAAGTTTAGGGTTAGGGTCAAATTTAGAGCTAGCGATATTATTAGGGTCACTGTAAGATTTAGGGTTTTGTTTAGACTAGGGTTAAGGTTTAGGGTTCGAATTAGCATTAGGGTTTGAATTAGGCTAATGAGAGGGTTAGGATTAGGGTTCAATTTAGGTTTAGCATAATGGATAGGGTTATGGTTAGGGATAGGGTTAGATTTAGGCCTAGAGTTAGCATTAGAATTAGGGTTATATTTAGAGTAATTTATAGGGCTCGGGTTAGGGCTATAGTTAATGTATGAACTAGTGTTACAATTTTGCTAGTTTTAGGATTAGGGTTTCGGTTAAGGCTAGGACAAGTGTTATTGTTTGGTTTATGGTTAGGGTGATGTTTAGAGCAAGGGTTATTGTTAGGGTCAGTGTGAGGGTAAGGGTATGTTTTAGGGTTATGTTTAGGATTTGAATAAGGCTAAAGTTAGAGCTAGGTGTAGGGTTAGGCTTCGGTTTAGTTTAAGGGTTAGGGTTACGACTATGGCTCAATTTTGTTTTAGGGCTAGGGCTAGGGCTAGGGTTAGGGCTAGATTTTGGTTTAGCATCAGGGTTAGAACTAGTGTTAGGGTGAGTTTTATGCTTAGGGTAAGGGTTAGATTTAGAGTTCAGATTAGATCTAGGGATAGGGCTAGGGCTAGAGTTACGGCTAGGGTTAGGATTATGTAAGGATTATGGTTAGAACTAGGGAGATGGCTAGGGTGAGAATTAGAGTTAGAGGTTTAGGGTTAGAATTAGGTTTAGGGCTAAATTAGTGCTAGGATTAGGGGTAGGGTTAGTGTTAGCGTTAGGCCTAGGGTTTGGGCTAGGGTTAGGGTTAGCATTGGGGTTAGAGTTAAGTTTAGGGGAATGGGTGGGGTTATAGCTAGGTTTAGGTGTAGGGTTAGTGTTAGAGTTAGGCCCAGGTTTGGGCTAGGTTTAGGGCTAGGGTGAGGGTTAAAATTAAGATATGGCCTAGGGTTATGGTTCATTTAGGATTAAGGCTAGGATTAGTGCTAGGATATAGGGTAAGTTTTTTGATAGGGTTAGGGCTCGGACTCGGGCTAGGGCTAATATCAGGTTTAGGGTTAAGGTTAAGGATAGTTTTAGGGTTAGATTATGGCTAGGTCCAGTGTAATGGTTAGTTTTAGGTTAAAGGTCAGCTTTAGAGCTAGGGTTATTATTAGGGTTAGGGTCAGGGTTAGCATTTGGTTTAGGTTAAGGTTTAGGTTTAGGGCTCAAATTAGCGTTAGGATTAGGTTTCGAGTTAGGGTAATGGATAGGGTTTAGTTTAGGTTTCAGATAAGATTTAGGGTAATGGATGGGTTAGATTTAGCGAACGGGTTAGTGTAAGCATTAGGGTTAGGGTTATGTTTAGTGTAATGGATAGGTTTAGAGCTAATGTTAGAGCTAGGTTATGGTTTGGATTAAGTCTAGGATTAGGGTTAGGTTTAGGGATAGGGCTAGGGTTCAGTTTAGGATAAGTGTTAGAGTTACGGTAAGTGTCAGGTTTAGGTTTAGGGTTATGGTTAGGTTAGGGTAAGGTTTAGTGTTTGAGCTAGGGTTAAGGCTAGGGCAAGTGTTAGGTTTAGGTTTATGTCTAGTTTATGTTTAGGTTTATGTCTAGGTTAGAGTTAGGTTTAGTGTTAGAGATAGTGTTTTAATTAGGGTTAGTGTTAGGGTTAGGGTAATGTATATGGTTAGAGCTAATGTTTAGGCTAGGGTTAATGTTAGGATTAGGGCTAGGGTTAGGGTTAGTGTTTAGGGTAGGGCTAGGGTTATGTTTAGTGTAAGGGTTAGGATTTTAGCTAGGGTTAGGTCTAAGGCAAGGGTTAGGTTAACGGTTAGGGTTAGGGCTAGGGTTAGGCTTAGGTTTATGCTTAGAGTTAAGTTTAGGCCTAGAATTAGCCCTAATTCTAGGTTTTGTGTTAGGTTTAGGGCTATGGTTAGTATTATGGGTAATATAAGAGCTAGGGTTGTGTTTAGGACTAGCTTTAGGGTTAGGGTTATGTCTAGATCTAGTTTTAATCTAGGTTTAGTGTTAGAATCAGGTTTAAATCAGTGTTAATCAGATTTAAAGGTAGGTTTAGTGTTATAATCAGGGTCAATGTTTGGGATCGGATTAGGGTTAGGTTTAAGGCCAGAATTAGGACTAGGTTGAGGTCGAGGGATAGGGTAAGTGTTTGGTTTATGTTAAGGGTTATTGTTAGGGCTAGTGCTAGGTTTTTGTTTAGGTCTAGGGCTAGATTTGTAGCTATATTTAGGATTATCTTTGGGTCTAGGTCTAGTGTCCGGCTTAAGTATAGGTATAAGATTACTGATAGGTATAGTGTTAGGGTTTGGTTTAGGTATAGGGTCAGGTTTAGACCTAGGGTTACTGTTAGGATCAGATGAGAGTCAAGGTTACGATTAGAGCTAGAATGAGGGCTAGGGTTAAGACTAGTAATACAGTTAGAGTTTATGTTAGACTGAGGATTAGTGTTAGGACTATGGTTAGCATTTGGGTTAGGGTTTGTCTTGAGTAAGGGTTAAGTTAGAGCTAGGGTTAGGGTTAGGGCTAGTGTTAAGGTTACAATTAGGGTTAAATCTAGGTTTAGAGCTTGGATTAGGGGTAGGATTTGTGTTAGAGTTAGGGCTAGGTTTAGGACAACTATTAATGTACTAAGTAGGGTTATGATTAAGGCTAGTTTTAATATTAGGGTTAAGGCTAGGTCTAGTGTTAGAGTTAATTTTATGTTAGGGTGATGTTTAGAGATAGGATTAGTGTTAATGTCAGCTTCAGGGTCAGGGTTAATTTTAGAGTTAGGATTAGGGTTAGGTGTAGGGTTAGGGTTTGGTTTAGGTTAAGGGTTAGGGTTATGGCTTGGTTTTGTTTTATGTCTAGATCTAGGAATAGGGCAAGTTTTAGGATTAGTGTTATGGTTAGGGGTAGTGTTAGGGTTTAGTTTAGGCTTGTGTTTACAGTTAAATTAAGAGTTAGGTCTAGATTTAGAGTTAGGTTTAGGTATAGGGTCACAGTCACAGCTAAGGTTTGGGTTATGTTAAGCTTAAGGGTTAGGACTCTAATTAGCATTAGGGTTAGGGTTAGGGTTAGGGTAATGGATATGGTTAGGTTTAGGGTTCAGGTTAGGTTTAGGGTAATGGATAAAGTTAGGGTTAGATATAGGGTTAGGGCTATCCTAGGGTTAGCATTAGGGTTAGGGTCATGGTTAGCGAATGGATATGGTTACAGCTAGGGTTAGGGCTAGGATTACGGTTAGGATTAAGGCTAGGGTGAGGTTTAGGTTTAGGGCACGTTTTAGTGTTAGGGTTAGGTTTAGGGTAATGGTTAGGGCCAGGGTTAGGGTTAGGGTTAAAATGAAGCATAGAGCTCAAATTGGGGCTAGGTTTTGGGTTAGGCTAGGGCTAGGATTAGGGCTAACACTAAGGTAATGATTAGGGCTACTTTTAGGGTTAGGGTTAGGGCTAGGTCTAATTTTAAGGTTAGGTATACTTTTAGGGTGATCTGAGAGCTAGTGTTAATGTTAGGGTCAGAGTCAGTTTCAAGGTTAGTTTTAGGTTTAGGGCATGACTGGAATTAGGGCTAGGGTTAGGGATAGGTGTGGGGTTAGGTTTTGGTTTTGGTTTAGGTTAAGGGTTATGGTTAGGGCTGTGGCTCAGTTTTGATTAGGGCTAGGACTAGGTTAGGGCTAGATTTAGGATTAGTGCTAGTGTTAGGGCTAGTTTCAATGGGAGGTTTACCAGTAGGGTTAGGGTTAGATTTAGAGTTATGATTAGATCTAGGGTTAGTAGTAGGGCTAGGTTTAGGGCTAAGGTTAGAGCAAGTGTTAGGGTTATGGTAAGGGATAGGGTTAGAACTAAGAATAGGGCTAGGGAGACAGAGTTAGTCTTAGTGCTAGTGATAGGGTTAGGGTTAGGGCTAAATTAGGGCTAGGATCAGATCTCAGATTAGTGAAAGGGTTAAGTCTAGGGTTAGGGTAAGGGTTAGATTTAGGGGAATGGATGGGGTTATATCTAGGTTCAGAAATAGGGAAAGAGATAAAATTAGGAATAGGGCTAGAGTTAGGGTTCGGGTTATGATCAAGGCTAGGTTTAGGGCTAGGATGAGGGCTAGCGTTTGTGTTAGGTTCATAGCAATAATTAGGGCTAGGGCTAATATCAGGTCTAGGGTTATGGTTAGGGATAGTTTTCAGGTAAGTTTTATGGCTATGTCTAGTGTCAGAGTTAGGTTTAGAGTAAGGTTCAGGTATAGACCTAGGGGTATTATAATGGTCAGTGTCAGGTTTTGGGTTAGGTTGAGGTTTAGGGTTAGGGCTCACATTACTGCTAGGGTTACAGTTAGGGCTATGGTAATGAATAGGGTTAGTTTTAGGCTTCAAGTTATGTTTAGGGTTCGGGTTAGGTTTAGGTCCATAAATAGGGTTAGGGTTAGGCCTAGGGTTGGCATTAGGTTTATGGTTATCATTAGGGTAATGGATAGGTTTAGAGCTAGGGTTAGGTTTAGGGTACTGGTTAGGGTTTGAGCTAGGATTAGTGCTAAGTCTAGGGTTAGGTTTATGGTTAGATCTAGGGTTAGTGTTAGTATTAGGGTTAGGGCTAGTGTTATCATTAGGGTTAGGGTAATGAACAGGTTTAGATGTCAGATTAGGGTTAGTGTTAGGTTTAGGTTTAGAAAAACAGTTAATGTTAGGTTTAGCATAACTTTTAAGGTTTGAGCTAGGGTTAGGACTATGGCAAGGGTTAGGTTTACAGTTAGTTCTAGGGTTAGGTTTATGCTTATGGTTAGAGTATTTTAGGGTTAGGGCTAGGGTTATCATGAGGTTTATGGTTAGGGTTAGGGTAATGGGTGGGGTTAGAGCTAGGGTTAAGGCTAGGGTTGAGTTTAGGAATAGGGCTAGGGTCAGGGTTAGGCTTAGGCTTAGAGGTTTCTTATGGTTAGATTAAGGGTAAGGGTAGGGATTGATTAAGTGTTAGGGCTAGGTTGAGGGTTTAGGTTAGAATCAGAGCAAGGGATAGAAGTAGTGTTAGGGTTAGGGCTAGGGTTCGCATTATGTTTGGGGTTATGGTTAGGATAATGGATACATTTAGAGCTAAGGTTTGGGCTATGGTTATGGTTAGGATTAGGGCTAGGATTAGGGTTAGTGTTTGGGCAATGGTTTGTTTAGGATTACGGTTAGGTTTTGTGCTAGAGTTAGAGCTAGGGCTAGAATGAGGGTTAGGTTCAGTGTTAGCTCTAGGAATAGGATTATGGTAGGTTTAGGGTTAGGGCTAGGGTTATAAGTAGGGTTAGGATAAGGGTTAAGGTAATGGAAGTGGTTAGATGTAGGTTAGGGTTTATGGTTAGGGTTAGTTTAGATTAATTTTAGAGTTAAGGTTAAGGTATGGTTAGGTTTAGGTTTATGGTATGTATTAGGGTTTGAGCTAGGGTTAGGGCTATGTTGAGTTTTAGGTTTATGGTTATGTCTAGGGTTAGTTTTTTTGGTTAGGGATATGGTTAGGGTTAGGGTTATGGCTAGAGTTATCAATAGGGTTAGGGTTAGGGTAATGGGTAGGTTTAGAGCAAGGTTTAGGGATAAGGTTAAGTTTAGGGTTAGAGCTAGGGTTAGGGTTAGAGTTAGGGATGGGTCTAAGTATATATTTATGGTAAGGTTTAGGCATTGAGTAAGGTTTAGACTAAGGCTAGGGTTGGGGTTGGATTAGGTATAGGGTTAGGATTAGGGTTACGCTAAAGGGTGGGTTTAGGCCTAGGATTTGCTCTAGGATTTGTGTTAGGTTAAGGCGTAGGGTTAGGGTTATGGGTAATGTAAGAGCTAGGATTATTATTAGGGCTATTTGTAGGGTTAGCATTATGGCTAAGTCTAGTGTTAGTGTTAGGTTTTCGGTTAGGGTCAGGTTTAGAGATAGCTTAGTGTTAAATACAGGGTCAATGTTCAGGTTAGAGTTAGAGTTAAAGTTAAAGCCAGAATTAGGACTAGGTTTATGTCTAGGGGTGGGGTTAGTCTTTGTGTTAGGTTAAGGGTTATTATTATGGCTAGGGCTAGGTTTTTGTTTAGGCATAGGGCTAGAGTTAAGGTAGATTTAGGATTAGGTTTAGGTCTAGGGCTAGGGGTAGGGTCAGGTTTGGATATAAGTTTACTGTAGGGATAGTTTTATGGTTTAGTCTTGGGTTAGGGTCAGGTTTAGACCTACGGTTAGTGTTATGACCAGTATAAGGTTCAGGTTTAGGGTTAGGGTTTGGGATAGGGTTAGAGCTAAAATGAGGTCTAGGGTTAGGACTATTAATAGAGTTAGGGTTTTGATTAGGCTAAGGATTAGGGATAGGTCTAGGGTTACCATTAGGATTACGGTTTTGCTTATGATTAGGGATAGGGTTAGAACTTGTGTTAGAGGTAGTGTTATGGTTAGGGTAAGGTATGATGTTACAGCTAAGTTTAGAGATAGGGTGAGGGTTAAAATTAAAAGTAGGGATAGGGTTAAGTGTAGGGTTAGGATTAAAGCTAGTGTTAGGCCTAGGGTTAGGACTAGGGATTGTGTTGGGTAAGGGCTAGCATTAGGGCTAGGGCTAATGTCAGGTATAGGGTTATGGTTAGGGATAGTTTTGGGGATAGATTTATGGCTAGTATAGTATAAGGGCTACGTTTAGATGTAGGGGTATTATTATGGTCAGGGTCAGAGTTAGGGTTTGGTTTAGGTTAAGGTTTAGGATTAGAGCTCAAGTTAGCATTAGAGTTAAGGTTAGAATTAGGGTAATGAAATTGTTAGGTTTAGGTTTCAGGTTATGTTTATGGTAATGGAAAGGTTAGGGTTATGGATAGTGCTAGGGTCAGGCTGAGGGTTAGCATTTGGTTTAGGGTTAGGGTTAGGGTAATGGATAGCATTAGAGCTAGGGTTTGGGCTAGGGCTTGGTTTAAGTTTAGGTGTAGGGTTAGTGCAAGGATTAAAGGTAGGGTTAGGTTTAGGGTAAGGGTTAGGGCTAGGTTTAGAATCAGAGTTAGGGTTAAAGCAATAGTTGTGTCTCCAATTATTGCTAGATTTTGGGTTACCTTAGGGCTCTTGTTAGGGATACGGCTAATGTAAGAACTAGGGTTACAATTAGGTCTAGTTTTAGGGTTACTTTTGGTAAGTCTTGTTTTATAATTAGGTTTAGATTTAGGGTGATGTTTTGAACTAGGGTTAATGGTAATATCAGAGTCAGGGTCAGGGTTAGTTTAAGGGTTAGGGATAGGACTTGAATTTGGGCAGGCTTAGGGGTAAATGTAAGGTTAGGATTTGGTTTAGGTTAAGGGTTAGGGTTAGTACTATGGCCTGTTTTGTTTTAGGGCTAAGGGTAAATTTAAGGTTAGTTTTACAATTAGTGTTAGTGTTATTGCTAGTGTTATGGTGAGTTTAGGCTTAGGCGTACATTTAGAGTTATGGTTAATTCTAGGATTAGGGCTATGGCTAGTGTTAGAGCTAAGGTTAGGGCTAGTGTTTGGGTTATGGTAAGAGGTAGGGTTAGAACTAGGAATAGGGCTAGGAGAGGTAGGGTTAGAACTAGGAATAGGGCTAGGGCAAGAGTCAGAGTTAGTATTAGGGCTAGGGCTAGGGTTATGGTTAGGGTTAGGGCTAATTTAAGGGTAGGAATATGTCTAGGATTAGTGTTAGGCTTAGGCCTAGAATTAGGGCTACATTTAATGTTAGGTTTACTGTTAGGTTTTGGGGAAGGGTTGCCTTTTGTTTGATTTCCACCTCCATTTCCATTTACCCATATAGGTCAAAATGAAGTGAAACCATAAAATACAAAGTGTTCATGATAGCGAACCATTTAATTGAGAAGAGCATACCTTGGAAGCATACTAAGGCTAGATAAAAGATGACTCCTGCCCAGTATCAAAGAAATTTGAAAAAAAACTAACTCTCACCCTAATATTACCTATAACCCTAGCCCTAGCCCTAACCTTAAACCTAACCCTAACCCTAATGTGATTATAAAACCAGTGATCCTAGTATTCCCGCGCTTGTGGAGCCTTGTGGGACAAGCTAAGTGATGAATCCTATGCAGCATCAAACAAATATGACCAAATAATAATGGGAGGTATTTCACTACATGCATATTTCCATGTTTTCTCCTAAAGGGCTCTCAGATAAAGTTGTTTTTGCATGCTTAAGCTTAGGCCTACATTCACAAGGAACATACCAGAGTCCCTAGAGAGAACTGATGGAGTGTGTGAAGTTTCAAGCAGCTAGCACAAACCCTGTTTGATTTTTAGCTTCATTAACTTACCCGTATAGATCAAAATGAAGTGAAATCTTAAATACAAACTGTTCCTGACAGCAAACATGTGAACTGAGAAGGCCTAAACCTGGGGAACAGAGTAAATCTAGCTCAAAGATAAATCCTGCCCAGTATCAAAGAATTTTGAATAAAACTAACTCTAACCATAAAACTACCTCTAACCCTAGCCCTTCCCTTAACCCTAACTTTTTTAAGGGGACCTTTGACCTTAGAAGTTCCAAACGTGGGCGGCATATTAGGACAAGCTAAGGGATGAATGCTGCACAGTATCAAAGAAATCTTACCAAATAGTTGATGGAGTATTTCAGTACATGCATATTTCCCTGTTTTCTCCTAAAGGACTCTCAGACTAAAGTTGTTTGTCCATGCTTCAGCTTAGGCCTACTTTCACAAGAATAAACCATAGATTTCAAACAGAAAATAGATGGAGTGTGAAGTTTCAAGCAGCTAACACCAAAACTGTTTGATTTCCAGCTCCATTTCCATTTACTATAATAGGACAAAATATGAAATGAAACTTTAAAATATAAAATGTTTCTTACAGTGAACCATTGAACCTAGGAGGACCAAACATGGGAAATATAGTAAGGATAGGAAAAAATGAATCCTGCCCAGTATCAAAGAAATTTGAACAAAACTAATTCTAACCCTAATACTAGCTCTAACACTAGCCCTAACACCAACCTTAACATAAACCCTAACCTGTCTAATAAAACTGTTGATCCTGGAAGTCCAAAACATGGGGAGCCTAGTGGGCAAAGCTATCAGATGAATCGTATGCCGTGTCAAAGATATATGACCAAATAATTGAGGTGGTATTTCAGTTCATGCATATTTCACTGTTTTCTGCTAAAGTGCTCTTGAATAAAGTTGTTTTTGCCATCTTCATGTTAGGGCTACTTTCACAAGGAACAAATCAGAGAGTGTCCTCAGAGAACTGATTCAGTGTTTGAAGTTATAAGCAGCTAGCACCAACCCGGTTTGATTTCAACCTCCATTTTCATTTACCTATATAGGTCAATATGAAGAGAAACCTTAAAATACAGAGTGCTCCTGATAGTGAACCATTGAAATGAGAAGGCACAAACCTAGGGAGCATATTAAGGCTAGGTAAAAGATGACTCCTTCCAAGTATCAAAGAAATTTGAACAAAACTAACTCTCACCCTAACACGACATCTAACCCTAACCCTAACCCTAAACCTAACACTAACCCTAACCAGATTAGAGAATCATTGATCCTAGAAGTCCCACACTTGGAGAGCTTTGTGGGGCAAGCTAAATGATGAATTCTATGCAGTATCAAACAAATCTGACAAAATAATTATGGGAGGAATTTCAGTGCATGCATATTTACCTGATTTCTCCTAAAGAGCTCCCGGATAAAGTTGTTTTTGCATGCTGCAGCTTAGGCCTACACCCACAAGGAACATACCAGAGTGACATCACAGAGAATTGAGTGTGTACGTGCAGTTTCAAGCAGCTAGCATAAAACCTGTTTGATTTCCATGTCTATTTCCATTTACTTGTATAGGTCAAAATGAAGTAAAATGAAAATACTAACTGTTCCTGAAACCAAACAGTTGAACCTAAAGGCCTAAACCTGGGGAACAGAGTGAGGTTAGTTAAAGTTGAATCCTGCATTGTATCAAAGATATTTGAATAAAGTAACTCTAACCCTTACACTACCTCTAAACTGAGCCCTAATCATAACCCTAAACATTAACATAGTCCTATCCCTAACTATAAGTTTAACCCTAATTTTAACTGTAACCATTGTCCAAACCCTAGCTCTAAATTTATCCATTACTATAACCCTAATCCTAACCCTAAGGCTAACCATAGCCCTAAACTTAACCTTTACTCTAGATCTGCTCTAACCCTAATCCTCGCCCTAGCCCTAAATGTAGCTCAACCTTAACACTTACCCTAAACCTAACCCTAACCCTAACTCTAACTCTAGCCATAATCCTAACCATAAACCTAGCCCCAACCTTAGCTGTAATCCTATCCATTACCCTAAACATAAGCCTAACCCAAATGCTAACAATAGGACTAAATCTACCTGTATAGCTATCCCTAACCCTATTCAAAACCCTAAACCTAACTTGAACCCTAAATATAACCCAATACATTGCCCAAAACCTACTGCTATTTCGAGCCTTAATCCTAAAACTTAACTGAAACCAATCCCTAACCCTGACCCTGACCCTAATAATACATCTAGCTCTTGACCAGACCTTTACACAAATCCTAACCATTACATTAGACCTAGCCATAATCTAACCCTAAAACTATCCTTAACCATAATGATAGACCTGACATTAGTCCTAGCCCTAATCCTAGCCCTAGCCCTAACACAAACCCTCATCTTAGCCCTAATCATAGGCCTAACCCTAACGCTAACTCTAGCACTAATCCTAGTGCTAATTTAGCCCTAACCAAAAACCTAACCCTAAAAGTAGCCCTAAGATTAACTCTAACTCTCGCCCTAGCCCTATTTCTAGTTGTAACCGTTTCCATTATCATAATCCTAACACTAGACCTAACCTTAACACTAACCCTAGCCCTAGCCTTAGCCCTAAACCTAGATCTAAACCTAACAATAAATCGAAGCCTAAACCTCACCCTACCACTAGCCCTAACATTATAACTAATCCTAAAACTAGCCCTAAATCTAGCCTAGATCTAAAACAAAACTGAGCCATAGCTCTAACCCTAACCCTCACCTAATTGTAACCCTAGACCTAATTCTCAGTATAATATATATATATATATATATATATATATATATATATATATATATATACACATACATATATTAGACTAGCCCTATCCCCTAATTTTTACCCTAAGCCTAACAGAGACACTAACTCTACACCTAGCCTTAACCCTGGCCCTAATTCGAGTCCTATCTCTAACCCTAAAAGTATCACTGACCCTGAATCTGACCCTAACACTAACCATATCTCTAATCATCACCCTAAAACCTAAACCTGACCATAACACTAGACCTAGACCTAATGCTAACCCTAAAACTAGCCCTAATCGTAACCCTAGATCTTACATTAGCCGTAGTCCTACCCTAGCCCTAACCTAACCCAAAACCTAGCCCTAATCCGAGCCCTATACATAGCTTTAAACCTAACCATAACACTAATCCTAGCTCTAACACATAAATTAACCTAACCCTAAATCTAAACCTTTTTGTAACCCTTAATATAGCCCTAACCCTAACCACATTCTTAGCCCTAAGCATAACCCTATCCACTACCTAAACTTAGCCTGAACCCTAAACCTAACCATATCCGTTACCCTAACCGTAATGGTAATTTGAGCTCTAAACCTAAACCTGAACCTAACTCATACCCTAATTCTGACTCCGACACTAATAAGAACCCTAGCTGTAAAGCTGAACCCAATCCTCAACCTAACCCTTACAATAGACCAGGCCATACACCTAACCCTAAAACTAACCCTAACCATAATGCTATACCTGTCATCAGCCCTAGCCCTAATCCTAGCCCTAAATCTAACACAAACCCTAGGCCTAATCCTAGCTCTAAACCTAGCCTTTATTCTAACCCTAAACTTAATCCTAGCTCTAACCCTAATTTTATCCCGTTCCCTAGCCCTAAACCTAGCTGTAACATCATGACTTACCCTAACCCTAACGCTAGCCCTAACACTAGCCCTAAACCTAGGCCTAAAACTAACACTAACCCTAGTGCTAATCCTAGCCCTAATTTAGCCCAACCCTAAACTTAACCCTATCCCTAGCCCTAACACTAACTTTCACCCAAGCCCTATCCCTAGTTCTAAACCTATCCCTTAACATAACCCCAAACCTAGCCCTATCCCTAGACCCAACCCTAGCCCTATCCTTCACCCTAACTCTAAACCTGGATCTAACCATAAATTTAAGCATAAACCTCACCCTAACACTAGCCCTAACTTTAATGCTAATTGGAACACTAGCCCTTACCCTACCCTAACCCTAAAACAAAACTGAGCCATAACCATAACCATAACCCTTAATCTAAACCAAACACTAAATTTACACCTGACCCTAAATCTAGCCATAATTTGGGTCCTAACCCTAACCCTAGAAATAACCCTGACCCTGATTCTAACCCTAACACTAACCCTATCTCTAAACATTGCCCTAATGTCAACCCTAAAACTAGCTCTAATCGGAAACCTAGTTCTTACATTAGCTGTAGCCCTAATGTGAACACAAATCCTAGCCCTAATTTGAGTTCTAACCCTAGCTTTAACCCAAACCTAACCACAACCCTAACCCTAAACCTAACCTTACCCCAACCCTATCCCTTTCCCTAAGCCAAAGCCTCACCCTAATGCTACCCTAGTCCTAACTCTAATCCTTAGCCTACCCCAAACCCTAATTCTATTACTAGTCCTAACCCTATCCCTCATTCTACCTCTAACCCTAACCCAAACCCTACCACTAACCCTGACACTTATTCTGACCCTAACACGAACCCTAGGTCTAATCCTGACCCTAAACCTAAAACAAACCCTAACAGTACACCTACTGGTAAAACTATACCTAAACCTAACCCTAACACTAGCACTAGACCAAACCTAATCCTAAACAGAGTCATAAATCTAGCCCTAGCCCTAACCAAAAATCTAGCACTAGCCCTAACAATAACCTTTAACCTAACGCAAAGAGTAACCCTATCCCTACAACCAATGATAGTCCTAATTCTTGCCCTAACCCTAACCTAACCCTAACCCGAACAATGACCCTTACCCTAACACAAACTCTAGCTCTAAACCTTATCCTAACCCAAAACTTAACCCTAAACTAGACTGATCCATAACGCTAACCCTAAAACTAGCCATAACCATAACCCTGGGTCTTACATTACCCATAGCCCTAACGCTAGACATAAACCTCACACAAAACATAGCCATAATCCTAGCCCTAAACCTAGTCCTAATCGTAACCCTAACAAGAACCCTAGACTAAACCAAAACTTTAATCCTCGCTCTAGCCCTAAGGCTAGCTAAAACTCTAACACTTATCCTAAACCTAAACCTAACAATAACCCTAGGCCTAACCCTAACCCTAGCCCTTACCCTAACCTTAAACCTATCCCTAATCTTAGCTCTAACCCTATCCATTACCCTAAAGATTAGCCTAACATAAATGCTAACCCTAGGCTTTACTCTAACAGTATCCCTAACACTAACCTTTTCCATTACTCTAAATCTAACCTGAACCCTAACCCTAACCCTATTCATTACCCTAACCCTAACCTAACACTGACACTAATTCAAGCCTTAACCCTAAATCTTAACCTAAACCAAACCATACCTGGAGCCTGACCCTAAAAAACACCTAGCTCTAAACCTGACCCTTATTCTAAACCTAAAGCTTACACTAGACCTAGCGACAACCTAACCCTAAAACTTACCCTAACCATAAACCTAGACCTGACATTAGCCCTAACCCTAATACTAGCCCTAAACCTAACACAAACCCTAGCCCTCATCCTTGCCCTAAATCTAGCCTTAATCCTAACCCGTACCCTAACCCTAGCCCTATCCCTAATTTTAACCCTCACCCTATCCCTGAATCTAGCTATAACCCCACCCTTACTCTAACCCTAACCCTTACCCTTACCCTAACACTAACCCTAACTCTAGCCCTAACCATAGGCCTAACCTAACACTAACCCTAGCGCTAATCCTAGCCCTAATTTAGCCCTAACCCTATCCCTACCACTAACCCTATGCCTAAAACTAACTCTAACTCTCACCCTAGCCCTATTTCTAGTTCTAACCCTATCAGTTACCATAACCCTAACACAAGCCCTAACCTTAGCCCTAAGCCTAGCCCTATACCTATTCCTAGATCTAACCATAACTCTAAATCTAACCCTAACCCTAAGTCTAAACCTTACCCTACTTCTAGACCTAACACAATCACTAAACTTAAAACTAGCCCTAACCCTAGACTTAGCCTAAAATAAAACAGAGCCACTGCCCTAACCATAAATCTTAACCTAAAACAAACCCTAACTCTACACCTAGCCATAAACGCCTTGCTCTAATTTGAGTCCTAGGCCTAAAACTAACCCTGACCCTGACTTATATCCTAACACTAAACCTGGCTCTAAATATCACACTAATTCTAAAGATAATGCTAAACTAGATCTAGACCAAAAACTATCCCTAAAACTAATCCTAATCATAACCCTAATTCTTACATTAGCCATAGCCATAATCCTAGGCCTAAACCTAAGAGAAAAACTACCCCTAATCTGAGTCCTAAATCTAGATGTAACCCTAACCCTTAACCTAGGCCTAGCCCTTTCCCTAACTCTAACTCTATCACTTACCCTAAACCAAACTCTATCTGAATGCTAACCTTAGTCCTAATCCTAATCCTTAGCCTAACCCAAACCCTAACCCTATTACTAGTCCTAACCCTATCCCTCATACTAGCTCTAACCCTAACCCAAATACTAAGTCTAACACAAACCCTTGGTATAAACCTGACCCTAACCCTAAACTGAACCCTAAAACTAGCCCTAAAAGTAAACTTAAACCTAAACCTACTCCTAACACTAGCCCTAGACCTAAAACTAACCTAAATCTAGCCATAACTCTAGACCTAGACCTAAAAAAACTTAGCCCTACCCCTAACCATAACCCTTAACCTAAAGCAAACACTAATCATACCTCTAGACCAAAACCCAGTCCTAATTCTTGTTTCTCCCTAACCCTAACTCTAAACTGAAACAGCCCCTACATAAACACTAAACCTAGGTCTAAACCTGACCCTAATCCCAAAACCTAAACTTAACACTAGACCTAGCCATAAAACCAGCCCTAATTAGTACGTTAGATCTTACATTACCCATAGCCCTAACCCTGGGCCTAAACCTAACACAAAACCTAGCCCTAATCCTAGGCCTAAACCTACCCTAAGCATAACCATAACCCTAAACGTATCCCTGACCCTAACCCTTGCCTTACTCCTAACTCTAGCTCAAAGACTAACCCTTAGCCTAAACCTAATCTTATACCTATCCCTAACCATAAACCTAACTCTAGCCCTAATTCTAACTTTAACCATACCACTAACCCTAGCTCTAACCCTAGCCATTACCTTAACCCTATCTTTAAGCCTAGTGATAACCCTAGCCCTAAACCTAACCCTATTCCTAACCCTAATCATAAACCTAACCCTAGACCTAACCCTAAACCTAATCCTTGTCATAGCCTTAACCCTAATTCAAACCCTAACTTTTACCCTAAAACCAACATTATATCTAGGCCTAAACCTAAAGTTAACCCTAAACCTAACCTTAACCCTAATCCTAACCTTACATCTAAACAACCCTAAACCTAACCATAAACCTAACCCTAACCCTAAACATAACCATAACCCTAGACCTAACATTAAACCTAACACTCACCCTAGTCCTAACCCTAGCTTAAACCCTAAACCTTACCCTAACCCTAACCCTACCCCTAGTCCTAACTGTAACCCTAACTCTAACTCTAGCCCTAACTCTAACCCTAAAACTAAACCTAACCAAATCCTAGCCCTAATTTAGCCCTATTCCTAACCCTAACCCTAACCATAGAATTAAGACAAACTATAACTCTCACACAAGATCTATCCCTAGTTCTAACCCTAGCCCTTTCCATAACCCTAAACCTAGCCCTAATGCTAGTCACAGCTCTTGCCGTATCTTAGCCTTTGCACTACCCTAGATGGAAACCTAACTCTAAATCTAAACCTAACCTGATACCTAAGCCTAACACTGTAATGAGCCCTAACCCTAAGGCTAATTCTAAAACTAGACCTAACCTTAGCCCTAGCCCTATAACAAATTCAAGCCATACCCCTAACCCTAACTCTTAACCTAAACCAAACCCTAACCCTACACCTAGCCCTAACCCTAGACCTAATTTGAGTCCTAGCCCTAACCCTAAACCTAACCATGACCCTGACTCATATCCTAACGCTGACCCTAGCTCTAAACATCATGCAAACCTTAAACCTAACCCTAACACTAGACCTAGCCCTAAACCTAACACTAAAACTAATCCTAATCATAACCCTAGTTCTTACATTAGCCGTAACACTAACACTAGCCCTAACCCTAACACAAAACTAGCCCTAATCTTAGCCCTAACCCGAGCTTTATCCCTAAACCTAAGCCTAACCTTAGCGCTAAACCTAGTCTTAACCCTAGTTCTATCCCTATCTTTTACACTAAGCCAAACCCTCACCCTAATGCTAACCCTAGTCCTAATCCTAATCCTTAGCCTAACCCAAAACCTAACCCTATTCCTAGTCCTAACCCTAGCCTTCATACTAGGTATAACCATAACCCAAAGCCTACCCTAACCCTGACACTTATTCTGACCCTAACACTAATTGTAGGTATAAACCTGAACCTAACCCTAAACCAAACCCTAACACTAGCTCTACCATTAACCTTATACCTAAACCTGACACTAACACTAGCCCTAGACCTAAACGTAATCTTAAATCTAGCCATAACTCTAGACCTAGACCTACAGAAAATCCTAGAACTAGCCTTAACAATAACCCTTAAACTAACACAAACACTAACCCTACCCCTAGACCTAAACATAGTCCTAATTCTGGCTTTAACACTAACCATTACCCTAACCCAAACACTGTTTCTGAAACTAACACTAAACCTAGCTCTAAACATCACCCTAACCCTAAACCTAACCCTAAAATTACACTTAGTCCTAACATTAACCATAAAACAAGCCCTAATCATAACACTAGTTCTTACATTAGCCATAGCCCTAACCTATCGCAAAACCTAGCCCTAACCAAGCCCTACCCTAGCTTTAACCCTAAAGCTAAACCTAACCATAACCCTAGCCCTAACCCTAACCCTAAGCATAACACTAGACCTAATACTAACCATAACCCTAGCCCTAAGCATAGCTCTAACCCTATCCATTATCCTAATGATAATCCTAAACCCTATGCTCACCCTAGGCCGAACCTTACTCCAATCCCTAGCCTTAACCCTATCCATTTAACCTACACCTAACCTGAACCTTAAACTTAACTATATCATTACCCTATCCCTAACCCTAATGCTAATTCAAGCCCTAACCCTAAACCTTAAACTAACACAAACTGTAACACTGACCCAGTCCCTAATAATACCCATAGTTCTAAACCTGACCCTAAAAAGAAAACTAATCCTTACAATAGAACTAGCCATAAATCTAACCCTAAAACAATCCCTAACCATACCTTAGACCTGACATTAGCCCTAGCTTTAATCCTAGCCCTAACCCTAACACAAATATGAGCCCACTTCCTAGCCATAAACCTCACCTTAATCATAAATCCAACCCTAACCCTGACTCTAAATTTAACCCTAATATTCACCCTAGTCCTAAAACTAGCTATAATCCCATCCCTTACACTAAACCTAACCCTAACCCTAAACCTAACACTAAAACTAGCCCTAACCCTAGGCTTAACCCTAACACTAACCCTAGCACTAATCCCAGCCCCAACTTAGCCCTATCCCTACCACTAAACCTAACTCTAGCCCTATGACTAACTCTAACTCTTGCTTTAACCCTACACCTAGTTCTAACCCTATCCCTTACCATCACCCTAAACCTAGACCTAAACTAAGCCCTAACCCTAGCCCTATCCTTAGCCTTAGCTCAAACCCTAGATATAAACCTAACTCTAAATCTAACCCTAACCCTAAGACTACATCTAGCCATAAATCTAGCCCTGCCCCTAACCCTAAACCTTAACCTAACCCTAAACCTCACACTACAATAGCCCAAACCCTAATGCAAATCCTAAAACTAGCCCTAACCTTACCCCTAGCCCTAAAACAAAACCAAGTCATAGCCCTAACCGTAACCCTTAATCTAAACCAAACCCTAACCCTACACCTTTCCCTAACCCTAACGTAATTCTAGTCCTAACCCTAACCCGAAAACGAACTCTGACCCAGACTCTGAGCCTAATACTAATCCCAGCTCTAACCTTAGGTCTACGTAACCAGAAACCTAACCGTAACACTAAACCTAGCCATAAACTTAACCGTATAACTAGCACTAATCATGAACCTACTTTGTACATTAGTGGAAGCCTTAACCCTAGCACTAACCTAACCCAAAACCTAGCCTTAATCCGAGTGATAAAACTAGCTTTAACCCTAAACTTAAACCTAACCCTAAGCCAAACACTAACCTAATCCTATACATAACCCTAGCCCTAACCTTAGGTCTAAACTTATCCATTACCCTAACAATAACCCTAACCCTTATGCTAAACCTAGGCCTAACACTAACCCTATCCATTACACTAAACCAAACCTGAACCCTAAACCTAACCCTGTCATTACCCTAAACCTAAATCTAACACTAATTAGAGCCCTATACCTAAACCGTAACTTAATCCAAAACCTAACCCTGACTCTGACCCTTTAAAAAAAAAAAAAAAAAAAAAAAAAAAAAAAAAAAAAACCCTACATCTAAGTCTGACCCTTACCAAAAACCTACCCTTACACTGGACCAAGCCATAAACCTAACACTAAATCTATCCTTAACTGTAACCTAGACCTGACATTAGCCCTAGCCCTAATACTATCCCTAAACCTAACACAAACCCTAGCCCTCATCCTAGCCCTAAACCTAGCCTTAATGATAACCCTAGCCCTAACTCTAATACTAACCCTCACCCTAACCCTAAATCTAGCTATAATCACATCCCTTATCCTAAACAAAACACTAATTCTAACACTAACCATAGTCATAAATCCTGCCTTATCCTTAGCCCTAGCACTAACCCTAGATCGAAACCTAACTCTAAATCAAATCCTAACTCGATGCCTAAGCCTAACCCTAAAATTAGCTCTAATTCAAATCCTAATCCTAAAACTAGCCCTAGACCTAGTCCTAACACTAACCCTAGCCATAATTTAGCCCTATTCCTAACCCTAACCCTAGCCCTAAGACTTACTCTAATTCTTACACTACCCTATCACTTGTTCTAACAATATCCCTTACCATAAACCTAACCTTAGCCCTAACCCTAATACTAACCCTTGCCCTATCCTCAGCCCTAGCACTAACCTTACAAAAAATCTAACTCTAAATCTAGCCCTAACCCAAAGCCTTGGCCTAACCCTAACATTAGCTCATACCATAACACTAATCCTAAAACTAGCCCTAACCCTAGACGTAGACCTAAAACAAACAAAGCCGTAGCTCCAACCCTAACCCTTAACCTAAACCAAACTCTAACCCTACACCTAGCTCTAACCATATCCCTAATTCGAGTTGTAAGCCGAACCCTAAAACTAAACCTTAACCTGACACTGACCCTAACACTACTAGCTCTAAACATTACCCTAACCCCAAACCTAATTCTAACTCTCATGCTAGCCCTAAAACTAGCCCTAATCATCATCCTAGTACCTACATTAGCTGTAACCATAACCCTAGCCATAACTTAACCCAAACCCAGCCCTAATCTGAGCCCTAACCCTAGATTTAACCCTAACCCTAACCCTAGCCCTAATCATAACCCTAGCCCTAAACCGATCTCTTACTCTATCAATTACCACAACCATAACCCTAACCCTAATGCTAACCCTAGTCATAAACCTAACCCTATCCTTAATCCTAACTCTATCTATTGTCCAAACTTAACCTGAACGCTAAACCTAACTCTATCATTATCCTAACCCTAACCCTAACACTAATTTGAGCCCTAACTTTAAACTTTAACCTATCCCAACCCTAAATCAGACCTTTCACCTAATAATATCCCTAACTCTAAACTTGATTGTAACACTAAATCTAACACTTACCTAGACGAAGCCAAAATGCTAACCCTAAAACTATCTTTAACCATAATTCTGGACCTGAAATTAACCCTAGACCTAATCCTAGCCCTAACCCTAAAACAAATGCTAGCCCTCATCTTAGCCCTAAACCTAGCCTTAATCATAACCCTAACCCTAACCCTAACTCTAGCCCTAATCCTAGCCCTAACCCTTGTCCTACTTTTAGTCCTAGCCCTAACTCTATATCTAACCCTAACTCTAAATCTAACTCTAACTCTAAGCCTAAGCCTAACACTAACATTAACCCTTACCCTAACACTAATCTCCAAAAAAAATAGCACTAACCCTAACCCTAGCAGTAAAATAAAACCAAGAAATAGCCCTATCCCTAAACCTTAACTTAAACTAAACCTTAACACTACATTTAGACCTAACCGTGAACTAAATTTGAGTCATAATATTAACCTTAAAACTAACCCTGACACTGACTCAGATCCTAAACTCACTCCAGCTCTAAACACCATCCTAACCTTAAACCAAAACCTAACATTAACCCTACTCCTTAAGTGAGTCCTAACCCTAACCCTGACCCTCACTCATATTGTAACACTAACACTAGCTCTAAATATCACCCTAACATTAAACCTAACCCTAACACTATACCTACCCCTAAAATTAACCATATAACTAACTCTAATTGTAACCCTAGTTCTTACATTAGCGATTGCCCTAACCCTAGCCCTCACCCTAACACAAAAACTAGCCCTAGTCTGAGCCCTAAACCTAGCTTTAACCTAACCCTAACCCTAAATCTAGCCCTAACCCTAACTCTAACCTTAACCTTTACCTTAAGTGAAACCCTAACCCTAATAGTAACCCTAGACCTATCCCTAACACCCTAGCCATCATTCTAGCCCTAAATCTAGCCTTAATCTAACGAAAACCTAGAACTAACTCTAATTCTAACCTTTGCCCTAGCCCTAAACCTAGCTCTAACCCCATCACTTACACTAAACCTAGCCCTTATATACCCATAGCACTAACCCTAGCTCTAAACCTAACACAAAATCTAGCCCTAATCCTAGGCCTAAACTTAGCCCTGAGCATAACCCTAACCTTAACCCTATCCTCACACTAATGCTAACCCTCACCTTAGACCTAACCGTAGATAAAACCCCAACCCTAACCCTAAACATAACGCAGCCCTATCCCTAAACATAACGCTAACCATAGCCCTAATCATAATGTTAAAACTAGCCCTAATACTATCTCTAAAATTATCCAATACCATAAACCTAACCCTAAACCTAATGATAACCCTAGCTCTAACTAACTGTAAACCTAATCCTAGACCTAACCCTAAACTTAACCCTCATCATAGCCCTAACCCTAGATCAAACCGTAAACTATACTCTAACCCTAACCCTAGCCCAAACGCTAATACTAACCCTAAACATAAAACTATCCCTAACACTAACCCGACATCTAATCCTATCCACTAACCTAATTCTAAAGGTCACCTTAGCCCTAACCCTAACTCTAACCCTAACCTTAATTGTAAATTTAACCGTAGACATAACACTAAACCTAACTCTCACCCTAGCACTAACCCTAGTTCAAAACCTAGCCCATACCCTAAACCTAACCCGAACACTAACCCTAGGCCTAGCCCTAACCCTAACCCAATTCTAGCCCTAATCTTAATCAAAATGATAGCCCTAACACTAGCTCTAATGCTATCCATTAACCTAACAATAACCATAACCCAAATGCTAACCCTAGGTGTGGTGAGCCGCTTCTGCCGTTTCTGCAGACTATGGTCGCCATTACGAGATGGCGCTGGCTCTGCTGTGGTATGTGACAAACAACTCCTTATCTGAGAGAGTTGGCACATGATTTTTCACCACCCTGTGAGAAAGTTCCACGTGGCAGCTTTGCATTGGGGCTTGGGATGCTTTATTAAGGCTGGGAGGGCATCCGGGATGGGGAGAAGAAGAAAGAATAAGAAATATCAAGGGACCTGAATAAACTGCTGAGAGAAGATTCCTGAGTTGCGTCTTCCTTGCGGGCAAGGGGTCGCGACAATGGTGCCGAAACCTGGGAAATCAGAACTCTCAGTAGTCAGGGGTGGTGCACCGGTTAGTCCCCAGGTAAGTGGGATCCGCGATCAAAGCGGGGTTAGTCCCTAGGTAAGTGGGATCCGCGACTAAAGCGGGGCAGCTCTTCTGTAATGAAAGAGGAAGCCTTGCATTTTATTGCAGCTGCGCCGTGTACTTTTGCTTCTACTTTCGCTTTTGTTTTCTGTGTTTTTTCCGCTGCGTCAGTGTGTTTCTGCTGTCTGTATTTTTTTGTCGTTGTGTCATGGGTGCCACATCTTCAAGTCCGCTTCTTCTGGCCCTAGATGGCCTGTTACGTTCCAAGGGACTGGAAGTGAAGCATAGTACATTACAGAGATTTTTACAGAAGGTAGATATCGCTGCACCGTGGTTTGCATTTTCGGGCAGCCTTACTGTGCCTAGTTGGGATAAATTAGGCAAAGATCTTGATTTTGCATCTGAGCAGGGCATGTTAGAGGGTGGGGTGATACCCCTTTGGAAAATGGTCCGTGGTTGCCTTACGGATGGCAGATGCCAGGAAGCACTTGCTAAAGGACAGGAGGTTTTAGAGCGATTACATGAGGAAAAGTCGGAGACGGCAGAAAGCGAAGTGACTCGGGAAGAGGGGAGTGTGCGGAGCATGATACGGGGGAGGAGACGGTTGTATCCAGATCTCAGTACGCTGCGTACACCCCCATGCGAAAGTGGGTCAGAGGAGGAGGAGGATGAGGAGGAAGAGCTCGGGAGGCTGTCTTGTCAGCTAGGGAGTTTAGCTATAGGAGAAGGGAACAAAAGGAAACAAGGGCTCAGGAAGAACGATCCCCCGGATCCACCGCCGTATGGTGGGGGCACTACGGGGAGAGCTTTCCATGCCCAAACATGGAGGGCTGTTCACGCTGAGATGGGTCTTGCTTATCCAGTTTTTCAGGATGACAACAGGGGAAGAGTCCATGAACCCTTAGATTTTAAAATTGTAAAGACCCTGGCGGAGTCTGTGCGTACTTATGGGGTGGATGCCGCCTTCACACTGACTCAGGTGGAGAATCTATCTAGATACTGTATGACTCCTTCTGATTGGGCTAGCCTTGTTCGGGCTTGCGTTTCCCCGGGTAAATATCTGGACTGGAGAGCATTCGTGCTAGAGGGTGCAATAGAGCAGGCCGCCCAAAACCATGCGGCGGGACATCCCCATTGGGACAAGGATATGCTCTTAGGGCAGGGTAGATTTGCAAATCAACAGACAGGATTTCCTCTTGAGGCATATGATCAAATTAACAACATTTGCATTCGGGCATGGAAGTCGCTTCCAAATAGAGGAGAGGTGTCTGGTAATTTGACCAAGATTCTACAAGGCCCTACAGAACCCTTTTCAGATTTTGTAGCAAGGATGGTGGATGCCGCTGGAAAGATTTTTGGGGATCCTGATAGAGCCATGCCCCTTATCAAGCAATTGGTCTTTGAGCAGAGCACCAAGGAATGTAAAGCAGCAATCACTCCTTATAAAAATAAGGGCATAGAAGCATGGATGAAAGTGTGTAGAGAGATTGGAGGACCTTTAACTAATGCAGGTCTTGCAGCTGCTGTCCTTCGGATGGCAAAAGGGGGCAGTCCTGGTGCCGGAACATGCTTCCATTGTGGTCAACCTGGTCATTTCAGACGTGAATGTCCTAAAAAAGATAATTTTACTGGACCCCCTCGCGGTGGCCCTTCCAATGGCCTTCGTCAACCGGGGCTGTGTCCAAAATGTAAAAAGGGAAAGCATTGGGCAAAAGAGTGTAGATCAGTGAGGGACATCTATGGACAGCCTGTTTCAGCTGGGCCAAAAAACGGCCGAAGGGGCCCCCGACCCCAGGGCCCACAAATATATGGGGCAATGGAGAATGTCACACCCAAACCCGAGACATGGCCATCTCTACGCCATCCCATGAGACGCGGAGAGCCACTACAGGTGCCGCGGGATTGGACCTCTGTTCCACCTCCAGACTCGTACTAACACCTAAGATGGGAGTCCAATTGGTGGAAACTGAATTCAAAGGGCCTTTACCACCTGGCACTGTAGGTTTGCTAATTGGACGTGCATCCTCTATATTACAAGGTCTTCATGTCTTTCCTGGAGTCATTAGTCCTGATACTGTAGGATCAGTAAAGGTTATGGTGGAAGCTCCAAGGGGTATTGTGTCCATTTCTCCAGGAGACCGGATTGCTCAATTGCTAATTCTACCCAGTCTGCATACCCGCTTTCCTGCTGATTCCTTTTCAAGGACAAGTGATGAGATTGGAGTCACTGGAGGGAATTCTGTTTATTTGTCCTTAGATATGAATGACCGTCCTACTTTAAACTTAACCATAGAAGGCAAATCAATTTTGGGATTGCTAGATACTGGAGCAGATCGTAGTATAATAGCACAAAAGGACTGGTCAAAGGGGTGGCCGGTGCAGCTCTCAGATCAATCACTAAGAGGTTTGGGATATGCCCAAGCCCCTCAAATCAGCTGTAGACATCTATCTTGGAAGGACCCAGAAGGACACAATGGCACCTTTCAGCCTTATGTACTTGATTTACCTATCTCTTTATGGGGTCGTGATCTGATGAAAGACATGGGGTTCACTCTTAGTAATGACTATTCTCCGGTGTCTCAACAGATTATGCAAAATATGGGGTATAGGCCAGGTCTAGGACTAGGAAAACACCTACAGGGGTGTAGGCATCCTGTGCAAGGTCATCAAAAGCTTAACAGATTTGGTCTGGGTTTTTCCTAGGGGCCACTGGGGCTCAAATACCCATAACATGGCTCACCGAGGAGCCTGTTTGGGTGCCTCAGTGGCCTCTTCCCTCGGTTAAATTGGCAGCGGCCCATAATTTAATCAAAGAACAACTAAACTTGGGTCACATCCAACCTTCTACTTCTCCATGGAATACTCCCATATTTGTTATTAGGAAAAAATCAGGAAAGTGGCGCCTACTACATGATTTACGAGCAGTTAATGCTCAAATGCAACTTATGGGGCCCATTCAAAGAGGGCTACCTCTGCTCTCCTCTATTCCTCAGGGCTGGCATATTATTGCTATTGACATTAAAGACTGTTTCTTTTCTATTCCTTTGCATCCTAAAGACTCACAACGTTTTGCTTTCACCCTTCCCTCGTGTAACCACGAGGAGCCAGATCTTAGGTTTGAGTGGGTAGTGTTGCCACAGGGAATGGCTAATAGTCCCACGATGTGCCAGATGTATGTGGGGAAGGCACTCGCACCTCTCAGACATAAGTATTCCTCCATCAAGATTATTCATTATATGGATGATGTGTTATTGGCCGCTAAGTTAGAGCAGATAGTTAATGAGGCCTATAAAGACTTAGTAAAGCTGTTAGCTCAATATGGGCTACATATTGCACCTGAAAAAGTTCAAACGGGAAATTCTATTGAGTATTTGGGAGCAATAATTGGGTATGATAAACTAAAACCACAAAAAATCACCATAAGAACTCAAGATCTCCAAACTCTAAATGATTTTCAAAAACTGTTGGGAGATATTAATTGGATAAGGGGATATTTACATATTCCTAATGGTGTGCTCCAGCCTTTGTATGCTACCCTTAAGGGTGATCCAGATCTTGCTTCTCCTCGTAGCCTCACCAAAGAGGCTAGAGCGGCCCTTATAGAAGAAGCTATACAACATGCTACTCTATACAGGCTCCAAAGTGATAAATCTTTCCAGTTATGTGTGCTTGCCACTATGCGGCAGCCTACTGGAGTACTGTGGCAAGATGGGCCTTTACTATGGATCCATCCACATATATCCCCAGGAAAATCTTTAGAATACTATCCTGATGCTGTTGCAGCGTTAGCACTTAAAGGGATTCACCAAAGCATTCAATTTTTCGGACAATCACCTTCTTCTCTTATTATACCCTATACTAAGGCTCAACTTAATGTTTTGTGTGCTACTCTAGACAACTGGGCTATTCTATGTTGCTCGTTTCAAGGGGATATTGATAATCATTACCCTTCCCATCCATTACTCCATTTTGTTAAAGAACATCCCATCATTTTCCCTAAGGTAACTTCACCCAATCCAATTCCGGGGGCTGTTAATATATTCACCGATGGTTCCAAGTCTGGAATGGGAGCTTATGTAATTAATGATTCTCCCCCTGTTCAGCATCAATTTGCTCCTGGTAATCCACAATGGGTTGAACTGCAAATTGTTATTGAGGTTTTTAAACAGTGTTCTTTTCCTTTTAATCTTATCTCGGACTCCATTTATGTGGTACAAGCACTCAAAGTCCTGGAGGCCGTGGGAGCTATTAGTAATGCCCATAATATATCTGCTTACTTTAATCAGCCTCAACAACTTATCTGTAGCTGCACTGCTCCTTTTTATCCAATGCACATACGGGCTCATACTTCTCTTCCTGGTCCGTTATCACAGGGTAATGCCTGTGCGGACTCAGCCACTAGAGGCCAGTTGATATGCTTGGCTTCCTCCTTAGAGGGGGCTAAATTATTTCACCAAAATTTCCATGTTAATGCTTTAACGCTGCGCAGGCGTTTTTCCATTTCAAGAGCGGATGCTCGTCAGATAGTATTACAATGTCCCCATTGTGTCACATTTCTTCATCCCCCTACTTATGGAGTGAACCCACGGGGATTAAAACCATTGGTTGTCTGGCAAATGGATGTGACGCACATACCTGACTTTGGTAACCTCAAGTATGTACATGTTTCTGTTGATACGTGCTCTGGAGTTATTCATGCCTCTGCTTTGTCGGGAGAGAAGGCACGTAATGTTATCACTCATTGCCTAGAAGCATGGGCAGCATGGGGTGCTCCTGCATCCCTTAAGACTGATAATGGACCTGCTTATACTGGCAGACAATTTACATCCTTTTGTTCTACCATGGGAGTGCAACTTACTCATGGTCTGCCTTACAATCCTCAAGGACAAGGCATTGTTGAGCGTGCTCATCGCACCTTAAAGGAAACTTTACAAAAACAAAAAGGGGGAATAGGAGCTGAACACACTCCTAAAGAACGCCTGTCCTTAGCTCTCTTTACCATTAATTTTTTAAATTTGGATATTCATGGTCGCTCTGTGGCTGATAGACATGTGTCCCCTCAGCCCTCTGTGATTGGTTATGTTAAGTGGAAGGATGTTCTTACAGGCCAATGGAACGGCCCCGACCCCGTGCTGACATGGGCACGAGGATCTGTATGTGTTTTTCCCCAGGATCGCACGGAGCCGTTGTGGGTCCCTGAACGCCTGACAAGAAGAGTCTTGACATCAACCGACCAGCAACAAGAGATACCACAGCAACCCTGTGATGAGGATCTTCACTCTGCTACGTGCTCTGGTTCTGGTGCTGGTGCCGATGGCACAGACGACACCAATGCAGTGGTGGGCAGTGGCACGGGCTTGGCCAATACCGATGCCGGTTCATGGTAGTTCTAGTGTCCTCCCCACTCTTTTCTCTACCTCATGTGAGATGTCTGCTCCCTGTGCCTCTCCTAGAGGGGACGTGGAAAGCATTTTTAATCGATCTCAGGTTAATCTCACAGGAGTTTTTTGTTTCAGCCTTGGAAACGCTAATTGCATTAGCCTTAAGACCAAAAATTTGACTAACTGGGAGGACCCATTGCGGTCCAATCAGGTCTCAGGGAGTATTATTAATGCTGTACTGAGCCAAGTAGTTTCGGGGAAGCAATCAGGTTCAGGGACCCCTGTAAATAGCTCTGCTTTAAACATAACTACCTTGGCTATGATCTCCAAGGTACTAATCCCAGTACCTCCTTCTTTTAATAGTACTTACAATGCCACTCATTTCAAGGCCTCTCCTTACTGTACCCCTAATCTTGGTTTCCCCCCAACATTTACGCCTTGTCAGGATCATTCTTGGGAGAAACTTCAAGTTGCTAAGGGTTTCTCCTTTTCCCCCTCTCTTAAGAGGTATGTTTATAATTTTAACCATAGTGCCAACTCCTCTACAGGAGTAGGTTGGTCCTGGTTTCAATGGCTGATTTCCAATGAGAAGGGGGCTTCAGCTGATATTTCTGCATTGGCTCAATTGCTAGGAGCCAAAAGCTGGCTGGCTAATGTTTCTGGCACTGTTAGGAAAAGTGAACGAGGTAATAGGCTCACATCTGTTTCGCTCAACTCTTTGCTATATAATGCCACATTGCCTCCTGCAATGGTCTGCGTCCAATCCCCGTTCTTGCTCCTTTTGGCTAATAATACCTCGTCGGGGATGCTGGATTGTTCTAGTGTTACCTGTCTCTTATCTGAGTGTCGGAATGGTTCTTGGACTGTAGCAGTGGTTATGAAAATTCCAACCTTTGTCCCAATCCCAGTCACTGCGGACCCAGATAAATTCCCCATTGTTGAACTACTTAGAGTCTGCAGAGATTTTGGAATTACGGCAGCTATAGTGACAGCTGTGGCAGTGTCTGCTGCTGCAGCAGTTACAGCTGGAGTAGCCATGGCCAGTCAAGTACAAACTGCTGCCACCATTAATCAAGTTGTTCAACAAACTTCCACCATACTTGAATCCCAAAATTCAATTAATCAACATATTTTGTCAGGGATTTTAGCTGCCAACCAAAGGATAGATTTACTTCAAGCTCAGGTAGAAGAATTGGCTGACTTAGTGCTTTTGGGTTGTGTTGATCAACGTGCACATTTATGCATAACCTCTGTCAGATTTAATGATTCCAGGAATGCCTCCCGCATCATTGGCGAATATTTGGCCGGAAATTGGTCCATGGCAGCGGAAGACATGATCCAGTCTCAACTAACCCAGATAGCTGTCTTGAACAGTACCCGTGTCGAACCAGTGACTTTGGGTCAATTCACCGATTGGATATCTTCTGCTTTTTCCTTCTTCAAAGAGTGGGTGGGGGTAGGCATTTTTGGTGCAATGTGTTGCTTCGGTATGTTCCTCTGTTTGTGGTTTCTCTGTCGCCTTAAGGCCCGCAGTGCTCACGATAAGGCTATGATCATACAAGCTCTTGCAGCTTTAGAAAATGGCAACTCACCTCAAGTCTGGCTTGCGCATCTTAAACAGTAAACCTTTGTCATGGTCGTTGCACCCCAAGTTATTATAACATTGCACTGGGATCGACATGACTTTCCTTGTTATTCTCTTAGTGTTGGAAAGCCCTTGCACTCTGCCGGTCTTGCTGCCATTGCACGCAGATGGGTTTCCACACTAGTGCTTTACTATCGCTTTAAAGTCCGTGCCTTTCTTTCAGGGTGCTGTCAACTTGTTTGTCATTAATACAGCCACAGTTCAGCCTCAGCTATCCCCCTTCGTCCACCATCGTCACGATACAGGATGCGAGGCAAGGCACTGCACTTGAGTGATCCTTGACGTGGACCTCAAGGAGAGCATGTCCTATTGCATGCGGGTTTGACGTCCACGCCCCGCCCTACGAAAAAAGGCGTCGGCTGATATGGCCTCGGATCTGGGGAAGGGCCCTCCTTAGGACTGAGCCATACTATGCAGCCACTTCTGCACAGTGGGATAGGACCTCTACTCTCGCCTGTATTGTTTTAATAAAACAGAAAGGGGGAACTGTGGTGAGCCACTTCTGCCGTTTCTGCAGACTATGGTCGCCATTACGAGATGGCGCTGGCTCCGCTGTGGTATGTGACAAACAACTCCTTATCTGAGAGAGTTGGCACATGATTTTTCACCACCCTGTGAGAAAGTTCCACGCGGCAGCTTTGCATTGGGGCTTGGGATGCTTTATTAAGGCTGGGAGGGCATCCGGGAAGGGGAGAAGAAGAAAGAATAAGAAATATCAAGGGACCTGAATAAACTGCTGAGAGAAGATTCCTGAGTTGTGTCTTCCTTGCGGGCAAGGGGTCGCGACACCTAGGCCTAACCCTAACCCTGTAAACCCTAACCATACCCATTATCCTAATCTTAACCTGAATCCTAAACCTAAACCTACACATTACCCTAAACCTAACTCTAACCCTAACACTAATTTGAGTGCTGACTCTAAAACTTTACCTAACCCATAACCGAAACCTGAAGCTGACCTTAAAAAACACCTAATTCTAAACCTGGTCCTTAACATAAACCTAACCCTTATACAAGACCTAGCCATGAAACTAACCCTATAACTATGCCTAGCCATAACCCTAAACCTGACATTATCCTTGTCCCTAAAATTTGCCGTAACCCTAACAAAAACCCTAGCCCTCATCCTAACACCAAATCTAGCCTTATCCTAACCCAATCTTAAACCTATCCCTAAACCTAATTCTAATCATTGCCCTAGTCCTAAACCTAGCTATAACCCCATCTCTTTTCCTAAAACTAACCCTAAACCTAACCCTAAACATAGCCCTAACATTAGGCCTAACCCTGACACTAATCCTAGACTTATTCCTAGGCCTAGTTTAGCCCTAACCCTAACCCTAACCCTAGCCTTAATACTAAATCTAACTCTCGCCTAGCACTATTTCTAGTTCTAAGCCTATCCCTTACCATAACCTTAGCCATAGCCCTAAAACATAACCGAGCTATACCAGTAACTCTAATCCTTAACTAAAACCAAATCCTAACTCTACATCTAGCCCTAAGCTTATCCCTAATTCAAGTCCTATCCCTAACCTAAAACTAACCCTGACCCTGACTCTGAACCTAACACTAACCCTAGCTCAAAACATCACCCTAAACTGAAAACTAACCCTAAAACTAGACTTAGCCCTAGCTGCAACCCTAAAATTAGCCCTAATCATAACCCTAGTTCTTACATTAGCCATATCCCTAACACTAGCCCTAATGAAACCCAAAATCTAGCCCTAATCTGACCCAAACCATAGCTTTAACCCTATCTCTAACCCTAAATGTAGCTCTAACTCTTACCCTAAACCTAAACCTAACTTTAATCCTTACACTAACCCTAAACCTAACCCTAACCTAACCCTAACCCTAAACAAAATCCTAGCCATAACCCTATCCAATACCCTAACCCTAATGCTAACCCTCAGCCTAACCCTAACACATTCCCTAACCCTAAGCTATACATTATCCTAAACATAACCCTAAGCCAAATCCTAAGCTAATACTAGGCCTAGACGTAACAATAAGCCTAAAACTAGCCCTAATTGTAACCCTAGTACTTACAATAGTAGTAGACCTAAAGCTAACGCAAAACCTAGCCCTAATTCGAGCCCTAACACTAGCTTTAACCCTAACCCTAGCCCTAAACCTAACCCTCTCCCTAAGCCTAGCCCTAATCCTAGCACTAACCCTATCCCTAACCCTAAGCCAAACTCTTACCCTAAAGCTACCTAGTTTTAAATATAATCCTTATCCTAACCCCAAACCTAACTCTATCACTAGTCCTAACACTAGCCCTCAATCTAGCTCTATTTCTATCCAAAACCCTAAATCTAACTCTGACCCTTATTCTGACCCTAATAATAACCATAGGTCTAAACGTGACCCTAACCCTAAAACGACCCCTAACTTTGGTGCTACCTGTAACCGTATACTTATATCTAACCCGAACATTAGACCTAGATCTACACCTAATCCTTCATCTAGCGATAACTCTAGCCCTAGCCCTAAACAAAAACCTAGACCTAGAATCTAACAATAACCCTTAACCTAACCCAAACACTAACCCTACCCCTAGACCTAACCCTAGTCCTAATGCTGGAACTAATCATTAACCTAACCCGAACCAGAACACTGACCCTTACCCTAACACAAACCCTAGCTCGAAACCTTTTCCTAACCAAAAACCTAAACATACACTAGACCTAGTCATATGACTAATGTGAAAACTAGCCATAACCATAGGCCAAACCCTACCTATAACTCTATCCATTACCCTAACCATAACCCTAACCGTAATGCTAACCCTAGCCCTAACCCTAACCCTGACTATAACCCTAAACCTCATCCTAGTGCAAATCCTAGCTCAATCCCTAACCCTTAAATATAACCTAACCCTAACACTAACCCTTGGTTTAAACCTAACCCTAACCTTAACTCTAGCCCTAATCCTAACCTTAATCCTAGCCATAACCCTAGCTCTATCTAATTCAACTCCTAAGCCTAAAACTAACCATAGCTCTAAATATCACCCCAACCCTAAAGCTAATGCTAACACTAGACCATCCCTAAAACTAACCCCAATCATAAACCTAGTTCTTACATTGGCCTAACTCCAAACTCTAGCCTTAACCCTAACACAAAATTAGCCCTAATCCGAACCCTAACACTAGATATAAACCCTAACCCAAACCCTAGTCCTAAACCTAACCCTAATCTAGCCCTAACAGTATCCCTTACCCTAAGCCAAACCCTATCCATAATGCTAAACCTAGTTCAATCCTAATCCTTAGCCTAACCCAAACACTAACCCTATTACTAGTCCTAACCCTAGCACTCATTCTAGTCTTAAATCTAACCCAAAACCTAACCTTAACCTTATTCTGACACTAACACTAATTATAGGTCTAAATCTTAAACTAACCCTAAACTGAACCCTGAAAGAAGCCTTATATTAAACTTATACCTAACCCTAACCCTAACCCTAACACTAGCCCTAGACCTAAACCTAATGCTAAAACTAGCGATAGCTCTAGTGCTAGACCTAAACAAAAACTTAGTCCTAGCCCTAACAATAACCCTTAACCTAAAATAAACACTAAACCTACCCCTAAACCTAACCTTGTCCTAATTCTGGCTTTAACCCTAACCCTAACTCTAACCTGAACACTGACCCTGCCTTTAAAAATAAACCTATCTCTAAACCTGAGCATAAACAACATCTAAACCTAACACTAGACCTAGCCATAACTCTAACCCTAAAACTAGCCCTAATCATAACCCTAGCTCTTATATTACCCATAGCCCTAACCCTAGGCCTAAACCGAACACAAAACCTAGATCTTATCCTAGGCCTAAACCTAGACTTAGGCATAACCCTAACACAAACCGTAGACCTAACCCTCGCCTTAGTCCTAACCCTGGCTCAAAACCTAAACCTTACCATAAATATAAACCTACACCTATCCCTAAATCTAAACCTAATCCTAGCCATAATCCTAACCTTAACTCTAGCACTAAACCTAGCTCTAAAGACACCCATTACCCTAAACATTACCCTAACTCTATTGATAACCCTAGGCTTAACCCTAACCCTAAATCTAACCAGAAAACTAATCCTAGATCTAACCCTAAACCTCACCCTCAACATAGACCTAACCCCAGCTCAAACCCTAAACCTTACCATAAACCTAACCATAACCATAGCCCTAAAACTAAGCCTAACACTTAATCTAATGCTAACCACAAACCTGAAGCTACATCTAATTGTATCCATTGCCCTAACCCTAACACTACCCCTAATGATGACAGTAACCCTAATCCTAACCCTAACCCTAACCATACTGTAATCTTATCCCTAGACCTAAATCTAAACCTAACCCTCACTTTAGCCCTAAACCTAGCTAAAAACCCAACCCTTACACTAAACATAACCCTAACTCTAACTCAAGACCTATTTCTAACCATAACCCTAGCCCTAACCTTAGCTGTAACCCTATCCATTATCCTAACCCAACCATTACCCTAATGCTAACTCTAGACCTAACCCTAACCCTATCGCTAACCCTAACCTTATAAATTACCGTAAACCTAAACTGAACCCTAAACAAAAACCTATAATTACCCTAATCCTGACCCTAAATGTAATTAGAGCCCTAAACCTAAACCCTAACCTCAAACAAACTCTAACACTGAACCTTAACCTAATAATTCCCCTAGCTCTAAACCTGACCCTTACACTAAACCTAACCCTTTCACTAGAACTAGCCATAAAACATTCTGAATCTATCCCCAACTGTAAACCTAGACCTGACAATAGCACTAGCCCTAATTCTAGACCTAACCCTAACACAAACCCCAGCCCTTATCCTAGCCAAAAATCTAGCCATAACCCTAACCCTAATCCTAACTTTAGGCCTAAACCTAACACTAACCCTAGCCCTAATCTTATCCCTAATTTATGCCTATCCCTAACCTTAGCCCTAACCCTAGACCTAAAACTAACTCTAACTTTCACCCTTTCCCCATTCCTAGTTATAACCCTATCCCTTACTGGAACAATAATCCTAGCCCTAACCCTAGCTCTATCCTTAGTCCCAGCCCTAACCTAGATCTAAATCTAACTCTAAATCTAACTTTAACCCTAAGCCTAAACCTAAACCTAACACTAGCCCTAACCTAATGCTAATCCTAAAACTAGTACTAATCCTAGCCCTAGCCCTAAAACAAAACCCAGACATAGGCCTAAATCTAACCCTTAACCTAAACTAAACCCTGGGCCTAACCCTAAACTTAGCCCTAATTCAAGTTTTAAGCTGAATCCTAAAACTAACCCTGACCCTGAATCTGACCATAACACTAACTCTACCTCTAACATCACCCTAACCCTAAACCTAAACCTAACACTAGACCTAGCCCCAACCCTAAACATAAACTTAGCCATAAATGTAACCCTGGTACTTACATTAGCCCTAACGCTAACACTAGCACTAACTTAACACAAAACCTAGCCCTAATTCAAGCCCTAACCCAAGCTTTAACCCTAACACTAACCCTAACCCTAGCCCTAATCATAACCATAACCCTAGCCCTAACCCTTGCTCTAACCCTATCTATCGCCATAACTGTAACCCTAACAGTAATGCTAACCCTAGGCCTAAACCTAAACCGATCCCTAATCCTAACCCTATCCATTACCTTAAACCAAACCTAAACCCTAAACCTCAACCTATCATTACCCTAACCCTACACTTAATGCTAATTCAAGCCCTAAATTTAAACTATAACCTATACCAAACCCTAACCAAGGCCCTGGCCATAATAATACCCTTAGCTCTAAACATGACCTAAAACTAAACATAATCCTTACACTACCTGTATCCATAAACCTAACCCTAAAACTATTTTAATGATAACCCTAGACCTGATATTAGTCCTAGCCCTAAACCTAGCCCTACCCTAAAACAAACCCTAGCCCTCATCCTAGCCCTAAAACCAGCCTTAATCATAACCCTAACACTAACCATAGGCCTAGCCCTAATTCTAACCCTCCCTCTATCTCTAAACCTAGCTATAATGCCAATCCTTACCCTAAACTTAACCCTAACCCTAAACCTAATGCTAGTTCTAAGGTGAATAATAACCCTAGCCCTAATTCTATCCCTAATTTAACCCTATCCCTAACCCTAACCCTAGCCCTAAGACTAACTCTAACTTTCACACTAGCCCTATCCATAGTTCTTAAACTATCCCTTACCATAACCATAGCTATAAAACTTGCCCTGTCCTTATTCCTTGCCATAACCCTAGATCTATACCTAAATCTAAATCTAACAATAAAAATAAGCCTAAGCCTAACATAAACACTAGCCCTAACCCTAATGCAACTTGTAAAACTAGCCCTAACCCTGACCTTAGCAATAAATCAAACCAAGCAGTAGCCCTAATACTAAACCTTAACTTAAACCAAATCCTAATACTACACCTAGACCTAACCCTAGCCCTAATTCGAGTCCTAACCTTAACCTTAATTCTAACCCTGACTCTGACTCATATCCTAACACTCTTCCTAGCTCTAAAAACCATTCTAACCTTAAACCAAACACTTACAGTAACCCTAGACATAATTTGAGTCCTAACCATAATCTTAAAACTAACCCTTACCCTGACTATTAATCTGAAACTAATACTACCTCTAAATATCACCCTAACCTTAAACCTAATACCAACACTAGAGGTCTAACCCCTAACCATAACCCTAAATCTAACACTAATTGTAACCCTAGTTCTTACATTAGCCATTACTCTAGCCCTAGCCCTAATCCTAACAAAAAACTAGCCCTAATCTAAGCTCTGAACCTAGATTTAACCCTAACTCTAGCCCTACCCCCAGCTCTAACCCTATCCCTTACCCTAAGCCAAACCTAACACTACTTCTAATCCTAATTCTAACCCTAATTCTTAACCTAACCCAAACCCTAATCCTTTTACTGTTCCTAACCCTAGCCCTCATTCTAGCTCTAACCATAACCCAAACCCTAAACCTAACCATGACCCTTATTCGACATTAACACTAATCGTAGGTCTAAACCTGAACCTAACCCTAAACCAAACTCTAACACTAGCCCTCCCAGTAACCTTATACCTAAACCTAACCCTAACACTAGCCCTAGACCTAAACCTAATCCTAAATCTAGGCATAACTCTAACCCTACACCTAAAGAAAAACCTAGACCTAGCCCTAATAATAATCATTACCCTAAGTCAAACACTAACTCTTCCCCTAGACCTAACCCTAGTCTTAATTCTGGCTTTCATTCTAACCATAATCCTAATCTGAACACTGACTCTGACACTAACACTAACCCTAGCTCTAAACACCACCCTAGCCCTGAAACAATACACAGCCCTAACATTAACCCTAAAACTAGCCCTAATCATAAATTCTTAATTTAGCCACAGCCCTAACCTATTACAAAACCTAGCCCTATACCAAGCCCTACCATATCTTTAAACCTAAAGCTAACCCTAACGCTAACCATAGCCGTAACCCTAAGCCTAAGCCTAACCTTAGACCCAATCCTAAGCATAAACCTAGCCCTAACCCTAGCTCTAACCCTATCCATTACCCTAAGGATAACCCTAACCCTTACGCTAACCCTAGGCCAAACACTAATCCTATGCCCATCCCTAACCCTATCTATTACCCTATACCTAACTTGAACCCTAAACCTAAAACTATTGTTAACTTATCACTAAATCTAATGCTAATTCGAGGCCTAACCATAAACCATAACCTAACCTAAACCCTAACCCCGATCCTAAAAATACCCCTAGCACTAAACCTGACCCTAAACATAAACCTAATCTTTACAATAGACCTAGATATAAACCTAACCCTAAAACTATCTGTAAAACTAACCCTAGACCTGACATTAGCCCTAGCTCTAATCCTAGTCCTAACCCTAAAACAAACCTTAACCTACATCCTAGACATAATCCTCATCTTCATCAGAACCCTAATCCTAACCCTAATTCTAACCCTCACCCTATCCCTAAAACAAGGTATAATCTCATCCCTTACCCTAAACCTAACCCTAATCCAAACCCTAACATAAACGTAGCCTAGGGTTACTAGGCCTAACTCTAACATTAACACTTGTTCTAATCCCAGATCTAAACCTAGCCTTAATACTAACCCTAACTCGAAACTTAGGCCTAACCCTAACACTAACATAGCCCTAATCTTAGCCCTATCCCTATTAATAATGCTAACCCTATCCATTATCCTAACCCTAAACATAATCCTAACGCTAATTTGAGCCCTAACCCTAAACCTTAACCTATCTCTAACACTAAACATAACCCTAGCCCTAATACTAACTATAACTCTTGCCTTAGACCTATAGGGTAGTTCTAAACTTTTCCCTTACCATCACCCTAAACCTAGACCTAATCTTAGCCCTAACCATAGCCCTAGCCCTAAAACAAAACCGAGTCATAGCCCTAATCTAACCCTTAAACTAAACTAAACCCTAACCTTACACCTAGCCCTAACCCTATCCCTAACCCTATCCCTAATTCTAGACCTAACCCTAACCTGAAAACTAACCCTGACCCTGACTTTGACCCTAACACTAAACCTAGCTCTAAAATCATTGTAACCATAAATCTAACCCTAACACTAGACCTAGCCTTAACCCTAACCTTATAACTAGCGCTAACCATAACCACACTTTGTACATTAGCCATAGTCTTAATCCCAGCCCTAACCTAACCCGAAACCTAGCCTTAATCAGAATCCTTATCCTAGCTTTAACCCTTAACTTAAACCTAACACTAACCCAAACAAAAGCCCTAATCCTATACATAACCCTATCCCTAAACTTAGGTCTAACTCTATCCATTACCCTCATGATAATCCTAACCCTTATGCTAACCCTAGGCCTAACCCTAACCCTATCCATTACACTAAACCACAACTAAACCCTAAACCTAACCCTGTCATTAATGCTAACCCTAAATCTAATGCTAATTTGAGCCCTAAACTTAAACCCTAACCTAAACCAAACCCTAACATTGATTCTGACCCTAATAATAACTCTAGATCTAAAACTGACCTTTACCCTAAACCTAACCCTTACATTGGACCAAGCCATAAACCTAATACTAAATTTATCCCTAATTGTAACCCTAGACCTGACATTAGCCCTAGACCTAATACTAGCCCTAAACCTAATACAAACACTAGCCCTCAGCTTAGCCCCAAACCCTAGCCTTAATCATAACCCTAACCCTAACCCTGGCCCTAACCCTAATACTAACGCTCGCTAAGCCCTCAATCTTTCTATAACCCATTCCTTTAAACTAAACGTAACCCTAACTCTAACCTTAAACCTAGGCCTAAACCTAACACTAACCCTATGCCTAATTTAGCCCTATCCCTAACCATAACCATAAACCTAGCCATAAGATGAACTCTAACTCTCACACTAGCCCTATCACTAGTTCTATCCCTATTCCTTACCATAACCCTAACCCTAGCCCTAACCATTGTCCTAACCCTTGCCCTATCCTTAGGCCTAGCACTAACCTTAAATCAACACCTATCTCTTAATCTAACCCTAACCTGAAGCCTAAGCCTAACCCAAACACTAGCCCTAAGCCTAACACTAATCCTAAAACTAGCCCTAACCCTAGCCCTAGCCTAAAACAAACCTGAGCCATAGCTCTAACACTAATCCTTAAACTAAACAAAACCCTAACCATACACCTACACCTAACCCTAGACCTAATTTGAGTTATAAGCCGAACCCTAAAACTAACTCTGACCCTGACTCAGATACTAACAATTACCCTAGATGTAAACATCACCTTGACCTTAAACCTAACCCTAACACTCAACCTAGTCCTAACACTAACCCTAATATTAGCCCTAAATTTAACTCTAGTAGTTAGATTAGTCATAACCCTAACCCTAGCACTAACTTAACCCTAAACCTAGCCATAATCTGAGCCCTATCCAGAGATTTAAAACTAATACAAGCCCTAACCATAACCCTAGTGCTAACCCTAGTCTAACCCTATCCATTACTATAAACATAACCCTAACCCTAATGCTAACCCTAGGCCTAAATCTAATGCTATCTCTAATCCTATTTCTATCCATAACCCTAAACCTAACCTGAACCTTAATACTAACCCTATCATTACTCTAACCCTAACCCTAATGTTAATTAGATCCCTAACTTTAGACTTAACCTATCCTAAACCTTTACCCAGACCTTGTCCATAATAATACCCCTAGCCCTAAACCTGAGCCTATCCCTAAACCTAACCCTTACACTAGACGTAGCCATAATCCTAAACATAAAATTATCTTTAAACATAATTCTAGACCTGAAATTAGCCATACCCCAAATCCTAGCCCTAACCCTAAAACAAACACTAGCCCTCATCCTAGCACTAAACCTAGCCTTAATCATAACCCTAACACTAGCCCTGACTCTAATGTTAATCATAAAACTAGCCCTAACCCTAACCCTAGCAGTAAAACAAAACTGAGCAATGGCCCTAACACTAAACCTTAACTTAAACCACAATAAAACTACATCGAGACCTAACCCAACCCCTAAATTTGACTCCTAACCCTAACCTTAAATCTAACCCTGAAACAGACTTGTATCCTAACGCTCACCCTAGCTCTAGACCCCATCCTAACCTTAAACAAAAACCTAACAGTAACCCTATCACTAATTTGAGTCCTAATCCTAACCCTGACCCTGACTCATATCCTAACACTAACCCTAGCTCTAAATATCACCCTAACCTTAAACCTAACCCTAACACTAGACCTACCCCTAACCCAACCCTAAAATTAACCCTAAATGTAACCCTAGTTTTAACATTAGCCATTGCCGTAACCTTAGCCATAACCCTAACACAAAAACAAGCCCTAATCCAAGCACTAACCCTAGCTTTAAACCTAACACTACCTGTAACCCTAGCCCCAGCTCTAACCTTATCCCTTACCCTAAGCAAAACCCTAACACTAGTAGTAACCTTAGTCCTATCCCCAATCCTTAGGCTAACCAAAATCCTAACCCCATTAATAGTCATGACCCTAGCCTTCATTCTAGCTCTAATCCTATCCCAAACTCTAGTGCTAACCCTGACCCTGATTCTGACCCTAACACTAAACTTAGGTCTAAACCTGACCCTAACCCTAGACCAACTCTAACACTGGCACTACTGATAAACTTATTCCTAAACCTAACTCTACCAATAGCCTTAGACCTAAATCTAATCCTAAATCTACCCTTAACTCTAACCCTAAACCTAAACAAAAACCTAGTCCTAGCCCTAACAATAACCCTTACCCTAACCCAAACACAACCCCTACCCCTAGACCTAACACTAGTCCTAATTCTGGCTATAACCCTAACACTAAATCTAACCATATCACTGATCAGCATTTAACAGTAAATCTCCTCTATACCTGACCCTCACCGAAAATATAAACCTAACCCTAGACCTAGGCATAACCCTAACCCTAAAATTAGCCCTACTCATAACCCTAGTCCTTACATTATCCACAGCCTTAACCCTAGGCCTAAACCTATCACAAAACCTAGAGCTAATCCTAGGCCTTAACCTAGCCCTAAGCATAACCCTAACCCTAACCCTAGCCCTAATCCTAACTTAACCCTAGCCATAGACCCAACCCTAGCTCAAAGCCTAACCCTTACCATAAACATAAACCTAGAACTATCCATAAATCTAACCTTAACCCTAGCCCTAATTCTAACCTTAGCCCTAGCCCTAACCCTAGCACTAAACCTACAAAATAAACTAAAACTAACCCTAAACCTATTGGTAACCCTAGCCTTAACCATAACCATAACCCTAACCCTAACCAGAAAACTAAACTTACACATAACCCTAAACCTAACACTCACTATAACCCTAACCCTAGCTCAAAACCTAACCCTTACCATAAACCTAAACCTAAACATAGCCCTACCTTAACCCTAAACTTAAATCTAACCCTAACCATAAACCTAAACCTAAATCTAACCGTATGCATTACACTAAACTTAACCATAACCCTAATGATAATCCTAGCCCTAACCCTAACTCTAACCCTAAAACTACTGTAATTCTATAACTAGACCTAACCTTTAACCTAACCCTTGCACTAGCCCTACCCATAGCTCATAACCTAACCCTTATGCTAAACGTAACCCTAAACATAACCATAGTTGTTACCTTCACCCTAACCGAAACTCAAGGCCTAATCCTAACCATAAACCTAGCCCTAAACTAAACTCTAACTGTATCCATTTCCCTAAACATAAACCTTAAGCTAATGCAAACAGTAGGTGTAACCCTAACCCTATCACTAACCCCAACCCTATCAATTATTCTAAACCTAACCTGAAACCTAAACCTAACCCTATTATTACAATAACCCTAACCCTAATGCTAATTCGAGCACTAACCCTAAATTCAAACCTAAACCAAACCCTAAATCTGAACATGACCCTCATAATTCCCCTAGCTCTAAACCTGACCCTTACCCTAAAACTAACCCTTACACTAGACCTAGCCAAAAACCTAAGCTTGAAAATAACCCGAGACCTGACATTAGCCTTAGCTATAATCCTAGCCCTTACCCTAAAACAAACCCTAGCCCTTATCTTAGCCCTAAACATAGCCTTAAACAAAAACCTCACCCTATTACTGGGCTTAATCCTAACACTAACCCTAGCCGTAATCTTAGCCCTAATTTAGCCGTATCCGTAACCCTAATCTAACCTAGCCCTAAGACAAAGTCTAACTCTCACCCTTGCCCTAAAACTAGTTCTAACCCTGTCCCTTACCAGAACCCTAATCCTAGCTCTAACCCTAGACATTTTCTTAGCCCTAGCCCCAACACTAGATCTAACCTTAAATCTAAATCTAACCCTAACCATAAGCCTAAACCTAAATCTAACACTAGCCCTAACACTAACCCCAATGCTAATCCTAAAACTAGTCCTAACTCTAGCCTTAGACCTAATACAAAACAAAGCCATAGTCCTAACCCTGACCCTTAACCTAAATCAAACCTTAACCCTACACCTGGCCCCAACCTTAGCCCTAATTTGAGTTTTAAGCTGAAAACTAAAACTAACCCTGAACCTGACCTAACGCTAAACTTACCTCTAAACATCACTCTAACCCTAACCCTAAATCTAACACTAGACTTAGCCCTAATGCTAAACATAAAACTAGCTTTATTCGTCACCATAATACTTATATTAAATGTAACCCTAACCCTAGCCTTAACTTAACCCAAAACCTAGCCCGAATCTCTGCCCTAACCGTAGCTTTAACCCTAAACATAACCTTAACCCTAACACTAGCAGTAATTGTAAACATAACCCTAGCCATAACCTTAGTTGTAACCCTATCCATTACCCTAACCATAACCTTAGCTCTAACCTGATCCATTACCCTAACCATAACCCTAACCCTAATGCTAACCCTAGGCTTAAACCTAACCCTATCCCTACTCATAACCCTATTCATTACCCTAAATCTAACCTGAAACCTAAACCCAACCATATCATTACACTAATTTTAACCCTAATGCTAATTTGAGCCCTTACTTAAAACCTTAACCTATCCCAAACACTAATAATGACCCTGACCCTAATAATACCCTTAGCTCTAAAGCTGACTAACCTTAAACTTACCATTACAATAGATGTAGCCATAAACCTAACACAAAAACTATCTTTAACCATAATGCTGGATTTGAAATTAGCCCTAGCCCTAACCTAAACCATAACCCAAGTTTTAACCCTAATTCTAACACTTGCTCTAGCCCTAAACCTAGCTATAACCTCATCCCCTACCATAAACCTAACTATAACCCTAAACCTAACCAACACCCATCGCCCTAACCCTAGGCCTGACAATAACACTAAGCCTAGCACTAATCCTACCCCTAATTTAGTCCTATCCAAACTCTAGCCTTAGCCCTAAGACTAACACTTGCCCTAGCCCTATCCCTAATTCTATCCTTAGTCCTAGCCCTAATCCTATTTCTAAATATAAACCTAACTCTAAATTTAACCATAACCACAAGCCTAAACCAAACCCTAACATACCCCTAGCAATAATGCTAATCCTAAAACTTGAAATACCCCTAGCCCAGTCATAAAACAAAACCAAACCATAGCCCTAACACGAACCCTTATGCTAAACCAAACTCTAACCCTACAATTAGCCCTAACCCTAACTCTAAAACTAACCCTGAACCTGATGCTGACCCTAAAACTAATCCTAGCTCTAAATATTACCCTAACCTTAAATTAAGCCTAGCATTAGGCCTAGATTTAACCATAACCATAAAACTAGCCCGCATCATAACTCTAGTTCATACATTAGTTGTTGTCCTAACCCTACTCCTACCCTAGCACAAATACTACCCATAATCTAAGCTCTAACCCTAGATTTAACCCAAATCGTAACCCTCACAATAGTCTTAACCCTAACCCTAGCCCTAACCCTACCTCTAACCCTTCCCTTACCCAAAGCCAAACCCTAACCTAAATGCCAACCCTAGTACTAACCCTAATCCTTACCCCAATTTATACTCTAACCATATTACTACTCCTAACCCTAGCCCTCATTCTAGCTCTAGACGTAACCATAACCCTAGCCTTAAATTAAACCAAACCCTAACTCTGACCCTTATTCTGACCCTAACACTAACCCTGGGTCTAAACCTGACCCTATCCCTAAACCAAACCCTAAAACTAGCCCTACTGGTAACCCTATATCTATACTTAACCCTAATACTAGCACTAGACCTAAAGCTAATCCTAAAAATAGCTATAAATCTAGCCCTAGACCTAAACAAAAACCTAGCCATAGCCCTCATAATAACCCTTAACCTAAACCAAACACTAACCCTATGCCTAGACCTAAAACTAGTCCTAATTCTGGCCATAACCCTAACCCTAACCCTATCCCAAACACTGGCCCTTACCCTAACACTAGATCTAGCTCAAAAACCTGACCCTAACCCAAAACCTAGACCTAAAACACGACGTAGCCATAATCCTAACCCTAAAACTAGCCCTAAACATGACCCTAGCTCTTGCATTACCAATAGTTCTAACCCTAGCCCTAAACCTAACATAAAACCTCGCACTAATCCTAGGCCTAAACTTAGTCCTAAGCATAACCCTAACCCTAATCATAGCCCTAACATTTACCCTAACCCTAGCCCTAACCCATGCCTTAGACCTAACCTTAGCTCAAGGAAAACCCTTTCACTAAACAACAGTAGCCCCTTCCAAAACCCTAACCCTAATCCTAGCACTAATCCTAAATTTAATCCTAGCCCAAATTTTAGCTCTAACCCTATCCATTACCCTTACACTAACCCTAATTATAACACTATCTCTAACACTAAACCTAACCTTAAACATGAATATAACCCTAGACCTAACCCAAAACCTATCCCTTGTAATAGCCCTAAATTTAGCTGAAAAATTAAGCCTTACACTAAACCTAAACCTAACACTAGCCCTAACCCACTCCCTAACCCTAACCCTAACCCTACCTCTAACATTATCCATTACCCTAAACTTAAGCCTAAAACTAATTAAAACCCTAGCCATAACCCTAACTCTAAACAAAACCATAACCTTAAACATAACCCTAGACCTAAACTTAATCCTAACCCTCACCCTAGCTTGAACCCTAGCTCAAACACTAACCTTTACTCTAACCTAACCATAACCCTAGCCTTAACACTGACACTTATCCTAACCCTAATACTTACCTTAAAACAAACCCTAGCCCTATCCCTAAACCTAACCCTAATCCTAGACTTAAGCAAAACCATTACCTAGCCCTAACCCGAGCTCTAAACCTATCCATTACACTAAACATAACCCTAACTCTAATGCTAACCTTAACCCTATCAAGAAACTAACCCATTCTTTATGCTAAACCTTAACTTAAATCTAAACCTAACCATATCCATTACCCTAACCCTAAACCTAAACCTACCACTAACTCAAGCCTTAACTGTAAACTTTAAACCAAACCAAATGCCAACCCTGACTCTAAACCTAATAAAACCCCTAGCTCTAAACCTGACCCTTACACTAAACATAACTCTTACACTAGAACTAGGCATAACCTAATCCTAAAACTATCCCTAACCATAACCAAAGACCTGAAATTAGTCCTATTCCTATTCCTAGCCCTAAACTTAACAGAAACCCTAGCCATCATTCTAGCCCTAAACCTACCTTAATCCTACCCTAACATTAACCCTAATGCTAATCCTAATTCTAACTCTCATCCTAGACCTACAGCTAGCTAAAACATCACCGATTCCCCTAAACTTAACCTTGACCCCAATGCTAACCCTAAATTTAGCCCTAACCCTAGGCCTAACTCTAACACTAACCCTAGCCCTAATCCTAGTCCTAATTAAGCTGTAACCCTAACCCTAATTTAAGCCTGGTACTAAGTCTAAAACTAACTCTCTTCTTAGCCGTATCCCTAGTTCTAACCATATCCTTTCCAGAACCCTAACCTAGAACTAACCCTAGTACTAGATCTAAACCTAAATCTAAATCTAACCCTAACCCTAATCCCAAACCTCATCCTAACACCAGCTCTAACTCTCACACTAATCCAAAATCTAGCCCTAACACTAGCCCTAGCCCTAAAAGAAAACTGAGCCATAGCCCTAACCCTAAACCTTAACTTAAACCAAACCCTAACCCTACATCTAGCCCTAACTTTAGCCCTAAATAGAGTCCTAACCCTAACCCTAAAACTAACCCTTACCCTGACTCTGACCCTAACACTAAACCTAGCCCTGTACATCACCCTCACCCTAAACCTATGCTTTGCATGCTTCAAAAAAAGCATTCACAAGGAACAAATCAAAGAGTGCCCACAGAGAACTGATTGAGTGTATGACATTTCAAGCAGCTATCATCAATCCTGTTTGTTATCCAGCTCCATTTCCAATTACACATATTAATCAAGATGAAGTGAAACCTTAAAACACAAACTGTTCCTTACAGTGAACCATGAACTGAGAAGGCCCAAACACGGGGATTATAGTAAGGCCAGGTAAAAGATGAATCCTCACTGGTATCAAGAAATTTGAACAAAACTAACACTAACCCCAATACTAATTCTAACCCTATCCCTAAACCTAAACCAGCCCTAACTCTAACCTGTTTAGAGAACCTTTGATCATAGAAGACCCAAATTTGAGGTGCCTAGTAGGGAAAGGTAACAGATGAATCCTGCCCAGAATCTTTCAGTACATGCCTATTTCCTCTGTTTTTTCCTAAAGTGCTCTTGAATAATGTTATTTTCATTGCCATAGCTTTGGAAAACTTTCACTAGGAAGAAACCAGAGAGTGCACATAGAGAACTGATTGAGTGTGTGAAATTTCAAGCAGCTAGCACCAACCCTGTTTGATTTTGAGCTCCATTTCCATTTACCCATAGAGATCAAAATGAAGTGAACCCTTACAATATACAGTGTTCCTGACAGTGAACATTTGAACTGAGAAGGTCCAAAACTGGGGAATGTAACAATGGTAAGGTAAAGATGAATACTGCCCAGTATCAAATAAATTTGAACAAATCTAACTGTAATTCTAATGCTAGATTTGACTCTATCTCCAACCCTAACACTAAGCTGTTTAGAGAACCTATGATCATAGAAGTCCCCAATTTGGACATCCTATTGGGGGAAGCTAGTAGATGAATCCTGCACAGTATTAAAGAAATGTGACCAAATAATTGGGGAAGTCATTTCAATATATTTATATTTCCCTCTTTTCTCCTAAAGTGCTCTCTGATAAACTTGCTTTGCATGCTTCAGCTTAGAGCTACATTCACAAGGAACAATCCAGAGAGTGCCCATAAAGAACTTATTGAGTGTGTCCAGTTTGCAGCAGCTAGCACCAACCCTGTTTGATTTCTAGCTGCAATACCATTTAGGTCAAAATTAAGTGAAACCTTAAAATAGAAACTGTTCCTGAAAGTGAACCATTGAATCTTGAAGCCTTAAACTTGGGGAGCCTAATAAGGCTAGGTCAAGGGTGAATCGTGTACAGTATCAAAGTAATCTGACCAAAAAATTCAAAGCTCTTTCAGTATATGTGTATTCTGCTTACTCCTAAAGTGCTCAGAGATAAAGCTGTTTCTTTCTACTTCAGCTTAGGGCTATTTCCACAGGAAACAAACCAGAGAATCCTAACTGAGAATTGATTGAGTGTGTGATGATTCAAGCAGCTAGCACAAACCCTGTTTGATTTCCAGCTTCATTTCCATTCACCACTATAGGGCAAAAAAGAAGAGAAACATGAAAATTGAAACTGTTCCTGAAAGCAAACCCTTTATGTAGGAGGCTCAAATATTTGGAGTATGGTCAAAATAGGAAAAAAGATGAATCCTGCACAGTATCATAGAAATTTGAAAACAAAATTAACTTTAACCCTAACCCTAACACTAGGTCTAAACCTAGTACTAACACTAACCCTAATACTAACCTTAACCTGTTTAGAGTCCCTTTGATCCTAGAAGTCCCACACGTATGTAGCCAAGTGGGGCAGGCTAACAGATGAATCTTTTATAGTATCAAAAAATCTGACCAAATAATTGGGGGAGGTAGTTCAGCACATGTATATTTCCTTTTTTCTCCTAAAGTGTTCTCACATAAGGTTGCTGTGCATGCTTCCACTTAGGGTTTCTTTCACAGAGTAAACCAGAGAATGCCCATAGAGGACTAATTGAGTGTCTGAGTTTGACATAGCAAGCACCAACCCTGTTTGTTTTCCAGCTCCATTTCCATTTACCCACATAGGTCAAAAGAAAGTAAAAACTTAAAATACAAACTGGTACAGACAGCTAACCATTGATCCAAGAGGCCCAAACCTAGCGAATATAGTAAGAATATAGTAAGCTGAATCCTGCCCAGTATCAAAGAAATTTGAACAAAACTAAATCTAACAAAACACTAGCTGTACACCTATCTCTAATCTAATACTAAATCTAACCTTACCTGTTTAGAGAACTTTTGATCATAATAGTCCCTAAATAAAAAAGCCTAGTGGGGAAAGCTAACAGATAAATCCTGTGCAGTATCAAAGAAATCTGACCAAGTAATAGGGGGAGGTATTTCAGTACATTCATATTGCCCTGTTTTCTCCTAATGTGCTCTTGGTTAAATGATTTTTCATGCTGCAGATTATGGTACTTTCACAAGGAACAAACCAGGGAGTGCCTACAGAGAGCTGATTGAGTGTGTGAAGTTTCAAGCAGCTAGTACTAACCCTGGTTGATATACAGCTCCATTTTTCATTCACATCTATAGACCATAATAAAGTGAAACCTAAAAATTCAAACTGTTCCTGACAGTGAACTGGCAAACCTTAAAGGCCAAAACATGGGGATCCTACTAAGGCTAGGAAAAGAATGAATCCTGTACAGTGTCAAAGTCATCAAGCAAAAAAAAGTTGAAACTTGCTCCTAAAGTGCTCACAGGTAAAGCTGTTTTTTCTACTTCAGCTTTGGGCTACTTCTACAAGAAACAAACAAGAGAATGCACACTGAGAACTGATTGAGTGTGTGAAGTTTCAAGCAGCTAGCACAAACCCTGATTGAGTTCCAAGTGTATTTCCATTCACCCCTATAAGGCAAAATGAAGTGAAACATGAAAATTAACACTGCTCTTGAGATCAACTCATTTTACCTAGGAGGCCCCAAAATGGGGAGTATAATAAGAATAGGAAAAAGATGAATCCTGCCCATTATCAAAAAAGTTGAAAAAAAAAAAAAAACTAACTCTAACCCTAACACTAGCCCTAAACCTTGACCTAACTCTAACCATAACTGTAACCCTAAACTGTTAAGAGAACCTTTGATCATAAAAGTTTCAAACTTGGGGAGACTTGTGGGGCAAGCTTACAGATGAATTCTGCACAGTATCAAAATATATGACCAAATAATTGGGGGCGATATTTCACTACATGCATATTGCCCTGTTTTCTCCTAAAGTGATCTTGGATAAATTTGTTTTGCATGCTTCATCTTACACCTACTTTCACAAGAAGAAACCAGAGAGCCCCAAAACAACTGATTGAGTATGTGAAGTTTCAACCAGCTAGCACCAGTCCTCTGATTTCTAGCTCCATTTGCATTTACCGTATAGGTCAAAATGAAGTGAGACATTAAAAACAAACTATTCCTGACAGCGAACCATTGAACAAAGAAGGTGCAAAACTGGGGCATATGATAAGGCTAGGGAAAAGGTGAATCCTTCCCAGTATCAAAGAAATTTGAACAAAACAAACTCTAACCCTAACACTATCTCTAAAGCTAGCCCTAACCCTAATCTTAAAGCTAACCCTAACCTGTTTAGAAAACCACTGATCCTAGATGTCCCAAACGTGGGTAGCTTACTTGGAGCTAATATATGAATCCGTTGTAGCATCTAAGAAATCTGACCAAAAAATTTGGGGAGATAGTTCAGTACATGCCTATTTTCTTGTTTTCCTCTAAAGTACTCTCAGATAAAGTTGCTTTGCATGCTTCAGGTTAGGGTCACCTTCACAAGGAACAAACCAGAGAGAGCACAGAGAAAACTGATTGAGTGTGAGATGTTTCAATCTGCTAGCACCAATCCTCTTTGATTTCAAGCTCCATTTCCCTTTACCATATAGGTCAAAATGAAGTGAAACCTTTAAAATACAAACTGTTACTGTCAGCGAACCATTGAACTGAGAAGGCCCAAACCTGGGGAACAAAATTTTGAACAAAACTAACTCTAAACCTAACACTAGGTCTAAACCTAGTCCTAAACCTAACTGTAACCTTAACCCTATCCTGTTTAGATAACCTTTGATCATAGAAGTCCCACAAAGTTGTGAAGCCTAGTGGGGAAAGCTAAGAGATAAAAAATGCACAGTATCAAAGAAATCTGACCAAATAATTGAGGGAGGTCGTTCATTACATGCTTATTTCCCTGTTGTCTCCTAAAGTGCTCTCGGATATAGTTGTTTTTGCATGCTTCTCCTTTGGCCTATATTCAATAGAAAGAAAGCAGAGAGTGCTTGCAGAGAACTAATTGAGTGTGTGACGTACCAACCCTGTTTGATTTCCAGCTTCATTGTAATTCACACCTATAGGCCATAATAAATGGACACAAAAATTCAAACTGTTCCTGACAGTGAACTGTTGATCTTAAAGGGCTCAAACTGGGGATCCTAATAAGGCTAGGTAAAGTATGAATCCTGTACAGTATCAAAGTAATTTGACAAAAAATTATTGAAGATTGCTCCTAAAGAACTCACAGATGAAGCTTTTTCTTTCTATTTCAGCATAGGGTTACTTCAACAAGACACAAACCAGAAAATGCATGCTGAGAACTGATTGAGTGTGTGAAGTTTCAAGCAAACTTTCAAACCAACTCTGTTTGATTTCAAGCTTTATTTCCATTTACCCATATAGGTCAAAATGAAGTGAAACCTTAAAATACAAACTGTTCCTGACAGCAAACCACTGAACCCAGAAGGCCCAAACCTGGGGAGAATAGTAAGGCTAGGAAAAGATGAATCCAGCCCAGCATCAAAGAAATTTGAACAAAAAGACTCTAACACTATTTCTAAACCTAAACCTAACCCTAACCATAACCATAACCCTTACCTGTATAAAAAACCACCGATCCTTGATGTCCCAATCTTTGGGAGCCTAGTGGGGAAAGTTAAAGATGAATACTGCACAGTGTCAAAGAAATCTGATCAAATCATTGGGAGACTTATTTCAATACATACATATTTCTCTGTTTTCTCCTTAAGGGCTTAGATACAGTTGCTTTTGCATGCTTCAGCTTTGGCCTATACCTTCAAAAGAAAGAAACCAGAGTGCCCACTGAGAACTGATTTGTGAAGTTTCAAGCACCTCCTACCAACCCTGTTTGATTTCCAGCTCAATTTTCATTCACATCAATAAGCCATAATGAAGGAAAATCTTAAAATACAAACTGTTCCTGACAGTGAACCATTGAACTGAGAAGACCCAAACCTTTGGAGCATAGTAAGGCTAAGTAAAAGATGAATCTTGCCCAATATCATAGAATTTTGAAGAAAACTAGGGCTATGCTGGAGCTCTCTGTGCAGATGGAAGGCTCAGCTGTGTAGTTGCTCTTGGCTCAGTTGGAAGACGGAAGTCTCGGCCTCGCATGAGCTCTCTGCACAGATGGAAGTCTCAGCTGCGCATGTGCTCTCAGCTCAGAAGGATGTCTCAGCAGCATGTGAGCTCTTGGCTCAGAGGGAAGTCTCTGCCGTGCATGTGCTCTTGGCGCAGAAGATAGGTAGCACAGAACACAGAGGCTTTGCTTGCGCGTCACCAGACCAAGCTCTGGACACGGCCAAAGGTCACCCCAGAACCACCCACCTCACCAAACACCTTACACAGGTAAAGATGGAATCCATCTTGGAAAAACTTACTCCCCATCTATACGTGGCCGTGGCTACCTGCTGAGTTCTGTGGTTGCTCAGGTACCCGGTTTCCAACTCCCCTACCTCCAGCTGTGATAACTCAAGATTTTTCTCACACGCTTTTGGGGGGTGTAGCTATCAATTTGGAACAGCAACTGTATAGGTACCTAGTTTACAACTCAGAGAGTAAGAGTAGGGAGGCTCCAAGTAGAAGCTCAAGCCCTCTCAAACTGGCTACCTCCACCACTCTTAGCACAGAGACTCAAGCTATGAATAGACAACTCCACCTACTGGAAGAAAACAGAATTCTGAGAGACATTTCTCTTCTTGCTCTTCTCATCTATTCTCCTCTACCCTTCCCCCTCTGGCCCTCACAATCTCAGCATACGTGAAGCCAAGAACTTTGCATGAAATTGGACTTTAAGAACTGAATCACCAGAATAGTACAA